>NC_046295.1:9084197-9214135 GCF_004115265.2 Rhinolophus ferrumequinum | reverse complement strand
CTCTCTGAGTCGTGATAAGGAGACGAAAGCTTTCCCACATTCATTACATTGATACGGTTTCTCCCCTGTGTGAGTTCTCTGATGTCTTCCAAGATGTGACTTTCGGCTGAAAGTTTTACTACATTCACTGCATTGATAGGGTTTCTCCCCTGAGTGAGTTCTATGATGCAGTGCAAGACTTATCTTGTGCTTGAAAGTTTTACCACATTCATTACATTGATAGGGTTTCTCCCCTGTGTGAGTTCTCTGATGTATTCGAAGAGGTGACTTCTGGCTGAAAGTTTTCCCACATTCATTACATTGATAGGGTTTCTCCCCCGTGTGAGTTCTCTGATGTCTTCCAACAGATGACTTCTTCTTGAAAGTTTTACCACATTCATTACATTGATAGGGTTTCTCCCCTGTGTGACTTCTCTGATGTATTCGAAGAGCTGACTTTTGGCTGAAAGTTTTCCCACATTCATTACATTGATAGGGTTTCTCTCCTGTGTGAGTTCTCTGATGTGCTACAAGAGCTGAGTTCTTGCCGAAAAGTTTACCACATTCATTACACCGATAGGGTGTTTCCCCTGAGTGAATTCTCTGATGTTCTCTGAGACCTGATAAGGAGACGAAAGCTTTCTCACATTCACTGCATTCATAGGGTTTCTCTCCTGTGTGAGTTCTCTGATGTTGTGTAACCTGTTGTTTGTGTGCAAAAGCTTTTCCACATTCAGCACATTCATAGGGCTTCTTCCCAGTGTGAGTTCTCCAATGTCCATTCAGATTAGATTTCCAGAAGAAAGACTTCCCACATTCAGTACATTGATAGGGTTTCAACCCTTTGTGAATTCTCTGATGTTCTCTGAGGCGTGGTAAGTAGGCGAAAGCTCTCCCACATTCATTACATTGATAGGGTTTCTCCCCTGTGTGAGTTCTCTGATGTACTACAAAACGAGTTTTGTGCTTCAAAGTTTTCCCACATACATTACATTGATAGGGTTTTTCCCCTGTGTGAGTTCTCTGATGTTCTCTGAGGGACGACATGCAGGTGAAAGCTTTTCCACACTCACTACATTTATACGGTTTCTCCCCTGTGTGAGTTTGCTGATGTTTTGCAAGGCTTGACTTGTGGGTATATCTTTTACCACATTCATTGCATTGATAGGGTTTCTCCCCTGAGTGTGTTCTATGATGTAGTGCAAGACTTATCTTATGCTTGAAAGTTTTACCACATTCAATACATTGATAGGCTTTTTCCCCTGTGTGAGTTCTCTGATGTTTTTTGAGGAGTGAAGAGCAGGTGAAAGCTTTTCCACACTCATTACATTTATATGGTTTCTCCCCTGTGTGAGTTCGCTGATGTACAACTAGGGTAGATTTCCGGGAGAAAGCTGTCCCACAGTCATTACATGCATAAATTTTTTCACCTGTGTGACTTCTTCGATGTAAAATAAGGATTGACCTCTTAGAAAAGGATTTTTGACATTCATTACACTCAAACTGTTTTTCACTCACTTGAGTTCTCTGCTGTGTATCAATGGGTGACTGAGAAGTGAAAGTTTCCTTACGTGTATTATTATCACAAGGTAGCTCTACCGTGTGAGTCTTGTTTTGTACCTTAGTGGCTAAATTGTAGTTGAAGTTTTTCCCACACTCAAGTGGTTGCACTCCAGTGTGAGTTCTCTGATATTCACTGAATTGTGGTTTTGGACCAAAAGTTTTCTCTCTTGTATCAGTTCTCTGAAGTTGAGCAACCCTCCTGAATCTGCTCCCAATTGTATTACATTTATCTTCATGAAATTCACAGGGACTCTTCTCTGTGTGAATACTGGGAGAAGCAAGGGCTGATTCATTACATAGCTTTCTTCCAAATTTATAATGAGATCTCTCTTTTGCGTAAGCACTATTCCGCGTAATGAAGACAGCTTTATCATGCAAAGCACAACCACGTTCATTAGATTCAAAAGACTGCCCCGAAGAAAATTCCGGCACATAATTGAAAGTTTGCACATTCTGATAGTAATCAGAAGATTTCTCTCCAGTATCTCTTCTCTCATTTCTAGTACAGGAATGAGATGCATTACAGTCATCAATCTTCTTTTCTGACTCATTATGAGGAGCCAACGGGTAGAGATCCAAGTATGTAGGCCCTACACTGTCACATATAGAGGTCATTTTTCTTGAAAGGAACAACGTCTGTGCCCAGATTACATGGTTTTCCTGAAATTTTCTCTTGCTCTGCAATCAATGGTCTGTTGGTGGTGAAAGAAACTTGACATAAACACTTGTCTTGGTTTTCCTGGCTCTTTTCAAAAAGATCAAGTTGGCAGTCTTCTAAAAATGAAAAATTAAAAAATAAATACTTTATGAAATGTAACATTCTTAATGTAGTAAGTCATATACATATATGCCCCACTATATATTTCACAAAATCCAGGTTCTTAAACTACCAAATGCAGATTAAAAAGATAGGATACTCATTAGTCCACATGTTCCATCTGGACGTTTCCCTTTCTCATTCTACATATCAAAACCAAAATAAGTTTATAATGTAACAAATTTCCTCGTATTTAAAGAAATAATCCTAAAACCCAAGCTCTGATTCTCCTGGGTGTCATTCTTAGGAACACAAATGCCCAAGAAGAAGTGTAAAAGTGACGGAAGGAAAAGGTATCTTTCCACCTCAGTGGGATTCACTGCTCTATTCTGGCTTTCGTACTTTAGATTTCACTACTGTTGTTCAAAAAGCAAACGTTTTTTGACCAGCAATCCTAAGTATCACGTTTTTAATATGCTCACTCATTTTGTAAAAACCAGTTTTATCACTTTCCCAAATTTCACTCTGCTTTCCATACACTTTTCAACATACCTGGTATCTACCAGTTGTGAGAACCTTAGGATCACATGTTTCAAATTCAACAAAATACTATGCAAGTGGAAAACAAGGATGTCTGCGTTGTGAGAGAAAATTTTCATCTTCAGTTGGTTATATTTGAAATAAAGACACCATAACACTGAGGTACAGCTGCCCTAAACGAGGTCATCAGGATGAGATATAAAGGCCTGAATTACGGGGATGGATGACACAAGCATGGAGGGAGTTACTGTACAGAAGAAGAGCAGATAGAGAGGACAGAGCTCAGAGACAAATTAGGAGAGAAAGAGACTAGAAAACAAAATTTATTCACTGAAATATCCATTGTATGCCTATTCCTATTCCTTATTGATATTGAGGTACTAAGGATACAAGGTTATACCAGGCAAATGAGATGTGAATAAGCGTTCAGGGAAGCACAGACAAAGTAGGATCAAATCCAGGGAGGGAGTGAGCTCGGGAATCATGATTACTGCCATCACAGGAAGCAGACAATGTATGGGAGGGAGTATAGGCCTGTGAAGTTTTCAAATGGGACACAAAAGTGGAGATTCTGAAATATTATTTGAGAAGTAAGAAGACCTGATGAGTGCTTAGGAAAAAAATAAAACAAGGGCATAGATGGACTGACTGCTGGAGAAGAAGAGAGCCGCTATAAATACGGCGCCGTGGAAGGACAGAGTTACAAAGTGATCACAAGATATGAATTCTTCATAGAAACAACACATTTGTGAGGAATGTACATAGCAAGTGTCTCCCACACATTACTCTGTTCCTTCCCAGCTTTTAGAAACATGGAAACCAAAACAAATGCACATAAATCCCTTCGGTATGAGCCCACAGCAAATTGAGTTTTATGGTAGGGTATAAACCTGGGGCACAATGACACTTTTCATATAAATGCCTTATGCAGCTTTCTACACTGTCATCCGGTTCATGAATCAGTTGTCATTAGAGCATGCATTTGTTTCTGGACTCTCTACTCTGTTTCAAAGCTCTGTAATTATCCCCAGGACAGTAGCATTCTGTGCTAGTTACAACAGATTTACAATATATCTTTAGTACCTGTTAGAAAAGATCCTACACCATCCCATTCTTCAAGGATGTTTATACAACATGGGTAAGAATTCAGAATTTTAGAGTGGTATCCCAATCTACGAACATGATATATCATCCATTTAATTCAATTTCATGTTGCTTAAAGATTTTCAAACATTTCTATATTTTGTGCAGCTGTATTTCTAAGCACATTTCCATTGTAACTTCTTACATAATACATTCTCACTATTAACATCATAGGATAATTACTATATGAATTCTATTTATTCTTTTCATTCCAAAAACCGCATTTTGGCTTTTATTTAATTTATACTATTACACTTTTCTATTTAATCCATTTATGTATTTTTTTAATTAATTACTTCTGTTTTGCCTAAGTATCCTCAAAATTCCTTGTTCTTCAAACCTTCCAGTAAGAGATGCTATACTCATACCCCAAAATTGTGCGCAGTAAAGGGTAATCTCAGCACGTTTGGTGTTTTCACAGGCTGCACATTCCAAAGAAATGAATGCACTCTGACAAAGTCGTGGGTGACGACTTGTAAGCCCATGGAACAGCCTGCCTGATAATAGTGTCTTTACATACCTGGGGGCTTGGGCCACAATGAATAGTTCAGGCTAACACTGAGATTTATGGTTGGGGCCTTGGGGCTCCCTGGACGGGCTACATGCTGAGTAAATGAGGTCAATCATGCAGGTGGTCCAGCCCCACATGCCCGACCCACAATAAGAACCTTGGACAACAAAGCTTGGGTAAATTTCTCTGCGTGACAATACTTCATGTGTGCTGTCATACATCGCTGCTGGCAGAATTAGGACTTTTCATACAACTCCATCGGGAGAAGAGTATAAGTTTGCATTCAGTCTCTCTTTGATTCTGTCCTGTGTGACGTTTCCCTTTCCTGATTTTATCTGTAACCTTTTGTTATAATAAACTCTAATATAACAGCTCTACTGAGTTACCAGAGACCTCCACACACAGGTTCACAAATACATTTCATACTTTTATAAATTTTGATAACCCCTTGATCAAATAGATTTTCCAAAAGTTATATGTATTTTTAATTTAAATATGGGGTATTTTGTTCTCATACTGTCTGTAATTTCTAGTTCTATTAAATTATGTTGCTTTACGAGCTTAATGTTTTCTTCTAACCCAAAATAAAATTATGTTTTGTTACTGCACTGACTCTTCAGAGAAAGCTTATACTATATTTTCAGAGTACAGAGCTTAAAAAACACATATCAATGTATATTAGCATGTCATAAAATATGCTATTAATATCTAGAGCAGGGTCAACCAACATTTATGTACAGGGCACGATGGTGAATATTTTAGTCATTGTAGGCCATATCATATCAATCACAACTATTCAGCCATTTTGTTGTACCACAAAACCAGCTATAACCGATACGCAAACAATGTACTCAAAAAACTTGTTATTTGTAACAACAAATCGCTAGCTGTATTTAGCTCAAATAACATAACTTACCAACTCTTGACCTAGAATCACAGTTGTCATCCACTGTATCTTGTTTGAAATCCGAGTGGTGTATATGCAAGGTCAGACAATTAAGTTCGTGAACTCATCCTAAAAAAGTGCTACATACCTCATCGCTGAATATCACTAGTGACCTTCAAAGTACTCCCCTCGGGAAGCTATGCACCAACGCCAGAGCCTAGTCTACCCATCAAAGCAATTTTGGAACTCTTTTTCTGTAATGGCCATCAAAGCTGTCATATTACCCTTGATGTCTTGAATGTCAAGACATCAAAATGTCTTCCTTTCAATATTTCCTTTATCTTCAGGCAAAAAAAGAAGTCACCAGGGTACAGATAAGGTGAATAGAAAGGGTGTTCCGATACCCTTATTTGTTAATTGGCTAAAAACTCCCTCAAAGACAGTGCAGTGTCAGCTTGTGCACTGCCGCGATGCAAGAGATCCTTCAGGACCATTTCTGCACACACCTTTCTCATGCCAAGATTTTCAGTTCAGTTTTTCTTGACTGTTTCTCTATCGATGTTTGCTTGGTCTGACATGCTACTCCCAGTAAGCCAACGATTTTGACGCACAATTCGACAAATTTTTGCAATGTTTTTATCAGTTCTGCTTGTGACTGGCCAACCTGATTTCTCTTCTTCAGTGATGCGTTCTCTCCTCTCAGAAAAATGTTGAATCCATTTGTACGCTGCTGTTTTCCGCCCGGTATTATCCCCATAAACCTGGACTAACATGTCTCTCATTTCACTTCCCCTCTTGCCAACTTGAACACGAAATTTAATGTTTGTTCATTGCTCTAATTCTACCTCACTCATTCTTGCGACAGCACACAAAAACACGCAACAACAATGTACGACTCTCAGCAAGACACCACCACACGTCGACACAAACACGGTTGTGAGGCACTGATATACCAAGATTAAGAAACCTTGGTGAGCTGTTTGTACAGTGCTGCCAATGTATGCACATGGTGGCAAGTTCGTGAACTTAACTGTAAAGACCTTGTATCTCTTCTCTCTCTTTTGCCATGCTTTAAAATTCCATTTTAGTTAGCATTATAATCTTCCTCTATATTTAACTTTCTATTGGTTAAATAAAAACTCATTATTTGATTTGTGAGGTATAAATGATACACTGTTGCCTAATGCAAAAGATGAAAACCGGTAACGTTGTATCCTTTAAATTTATATCCTCCATACCCACATTTTATTGGATCTACGTGTATATAAACTTCCAAAGCTGCCCAATGTTGAACCGATCCCAATTTGGATTTAGTTTTCCAGGGATACCTTCTACCGGTATTCTAAAACTCACCTGGATAACTCCCATTTAGAAATTTGTCCTCCACTAACAATGGATCTTCTTGTTCCAACTGGAAGATCACTTCTGGTTTTATAGAACAATACCCTGTAAATGGGAAATAATTAGGAGATGGTTTCACTTCATGGGATATGGATGATTCTAAATGTTTAGGAAGATGCAGCTTTAAGAGTGACACAGAAACAATATTCACTTGACTGCTTCTAAGGGGAGGTATAAAACACAAATATTTTCAGCTGCTCAAAGGACATCTCCTTAAACCCCTAAATCACAAGCCTAAATAACATTAAATTCTAATAAAGGTTCATGTTTAGTAGCTACAGTGAGAGAGAGAGAGAGAGAGAAAGAGCTATGGAGATCTACAAAAGGGTCCTTTCAATCTTTGATTGGATACTAATTTGTGGTCACATGTGAGGAAACTACCTGGGGGTGCGGATTTACCACAAGAAAGTAGAATGAAAAATCACCAAGGCACACAGACAAGTGGGAAGTTTCTGTTTCCAGGGTAGAGAGGCAAAGACTCCTCAGTAAGATTCGTCGTCAGAAACCATAAAGGGCAGGAGGTAGTGGGCTGATGATATACTCTTAACTACTCAAAGAAAAGGACTATCGACAAAGAATCCAGGAAAATGATCTTTTAAAGATAAAGGTCAAGTGAAAATATTTCCAGATGAACAAAAATTGAGAGATGTTTGCTGCTAGAACAAAAATTGAGAGATGTTTGCTGCTAGAATCGCATGACAAGATACAGTAAAGAAAGTTGTCTTGACTGATTTAAAAAGTAATTGTGTACAACAATGAGTACATGTGTGCAATGTTGGGTTTTTAACACACACACATGTTTTTATGTTTCCAAGAAAACCATAAAAGAGGTAGGAGGGAGTCAAGCTATATTAGAATAAGGAAATAATACCAAATGGTAACTCAAATGCACAATAAAAAATGAAGAGAAACAAAGATTAATAACATAAAACATACATAACAAAACATAACCCCTAACTAACAATACCACAAAAGAGGGCGTAGGAAGAATAAACTTACATAGGAGGAACCTGTCTATACATCTCTAAAATTAAGTTAAGATAACTTGATGTAGATCTGCTAAGTACAGGTGTATATGGCAGCTGTATATGGTAAACACTAAAGGAATAACTAATTAAATGAACTCTCAAAAAATGTTGTGAATAAAATCATTAAATGAACTGAAATGTTACATGAAAAAATATTCACATACTACAAAACAATAGAGAAATAGACGAGAAAAATACATGATACATGTAGAAAACAAAATGCAAAATGGCGTACAAATATCCAAACGTATAAGAAATAACATTAAATGTGAGCAAACTAAACAATCCAGACAAAACGCAGAGACTGTCAGATTGATTAGGAAAAAAAAAAGAAAGAAAACAAGCTCCAACTGTATTCAACTATACGCGGTCTAAGGACATACACATTACATTCAAAGATACAAAGATGTTGAAAGTAAGAGGGTGGCAAGGGATATTCCATGCAAACAGCACCCATAGGAAATCTATAGTAATATGAAACAAAATACACTGTCAAAAATGTTATTAGAGATAAAAAGGTATTAATATTTATAACGACAAAATGGTAAATCCATCATGAAGATATTGTAACAAGTATAAACATATACACATCCAACAATTGAGCCCCAGAATACATAACGTTAAAACTGGCAAGTGAAAGGAAAAATAAACTATTAAACAGTAACAGTTGGACACTTCACTGTCATACTCAATATGGAGAGAGAAGCCAGGTATGAAATACAGGATTTGAACAGAACTATCAGCCAACTAAACCTAACAGACATATATATACAACACACCTCACATAACAGGAGCACAATTCAAATTCTTCTAAACTGTACATAAAAAAGTCTCCATCATGTGCTATGTATTAGGCACAAAACAAACTACAATAAATTTAAAACTACAGAAATAATACAAAGTATCTTTTCTGGCCCAGTAGAATGAAATAAGAAATCAGTAATGGAATGAAATTTGGGCAATACACGAATATGCAAAAATTAAACACCGGTCTCCTAAATAACTAATGCATTGAAGAGGAAATTGAAAATACTTTCTGATGACAGAAAGAGAAGGCACAACATACCAAACCTTGTAGTATGAAGCAAAATCAGTTTTTAGAGGGAAATTTATGGCTATAAACAACTTTATAGTTGACTCTTGAACAATGCAGGTGTTGAGGTGACGCCCCGTGAGCAGGTGAAAATACACATATAAATTCTGACTCCTGAAAAACTCAGTCATAACTTATATACATGGGGGTTTGGTTCCAGAACGATCCAATCCAATGGAGACTAACATGTACAGCTGCTCAAGTCCCTTATATAAAATAACATAAAACAATGCATACCGTCTGCCCTCCGCATCCATGGACTGCTAACCACAGACACAAAATACTGTTTTCAATCTACAGTTGGTTGAATCTGTAAATGCAAAACTCAGGGATGTGCAGGGCCAAATGTATATTTATTGAAACAATATATGTGTAGAAGTGGACCCAAGCAGTTCAAACTCATGTGGTTCAAGGGTCAACTGTATTAAGAAAGAAGATCTCAAATCAACAACCTAACCCTTACATCTTTATGCAAATGAAAAACAAGCGCAAACTAAACCTAAAGCAAGCAATGGAAACAAATAATAAAGACTGGATTAGAAATTCATGAAAGAAAAGATACAAAATCAAAGTAATTACAGTTGGTTCTTTGAAAAGATCAGCAAAACTGACAAATCTTTACCTAGATTAACCAGAGAATAAAGGGAGAAGACGCACATTATTAAAATCAGAAATGAAGGAGATGACATTGCTATTGACTATACAGAAACAAAAACTGAGTATAAAGGAATATTATGAACTATTGTACAGCAATATATTAGATAACTTAATAAAAGGGATAAATTCCTGGAAAGACACAAACTATAGAAACTAAGTCAAGAAGAAACAGAAACTCTGAATGGAGTTATCACAAGAGATTGAATCAGTACCCAAAACACTACCCACAAAGAAAAGCCTATGGCCATACGATTTACAGCTGAATTCTACCAAACATTTAAGAACCAATAATACCAATCATTTACAAACTCTTCCAAATGACAGAAAAGGGAATACTTCCTATCTCATCGAATGAGGCCACCATTACCTTGATACCAAAACCAGATAAAGACATCACAAAAAAACCCACAGACCATCGATACCTCTTATGAATACAGAAGCAAAAATCACCATCAAAATACTAGCAAACTGAATCTAGAAACATATTCAATGTATTATACACCACGACCAAGTGGGACTTATCCCAAATATGCAAGGCTGGTGTAACATCCAAAAATCCAGCAATGCAATTCACCATATCAATAGATTACAAACCACACGATCATCTTCACAGACAGAAAAAGCATTGTGACAAAACTCAACACTCTTTCATGATAAAAATGCTGAACAAACTAGGAACACAATGGAACTTCTTCCATCTGATAACGAGTATCTAAGAAAACCCCACAGATAGCATCACAGTTCATGATCAGAACCTGGAGTTTCCCCACTAATATTAGAAGACAGGATGTTCATGCTGAACACCTCTATTCACTATTGTACCGGAGGTTCTAGCTGGGTCAATTGTGCCACAAAAAGAAAAGTTATCCAGATAGGAAGGGAGGGAGAGAGGGCGGGAAAAAAGGAAGGAAGGAAGGAAGGAAATAAGGAAGGAAGGAAAGAAGGAAAAGGGAGAAGATTGATTCACAAATGAAAATATCTTACGTAGCAAGAATTCGAAGAAGGGCTGTTAGAAGTCAAACATCGATAATGGAGTCAGACTCCATTACAATTCACATCTGATGTTTGATGACCGAGAGGTGCCATGTTGCCCTTAATTGGATTTGAACTCATTAGCTAATGTGGCACTCTACGAGGACTGCAGCATGAGGGTGTAAAGAAAGTAAAAGATTTTTGTTCAAGAGCCCAGTACTGTGTATTTTGAGAAGTGACATTAAGTCCTTTGGTCATCATGGATGACATCAAGCACTTCAAAGGAGTGTCTTAACGACGCCTTGTATCATGGCTTTAGTATGGCCAGACTCATGTGTAACCGTGATTTATATGTTTGGTTATCGGGGAAGCAAGATGCCCAGAGTCTTTCCCCAAAAGGGGACTAAATGGAGAGGAAATTGTCATTGTCATTGGTTGAACCACCCAGTCAGTTCATTGGCAATGGATGAAATGTCTGTAAAACGGTACAGATGGGACCAATATTGGCTAGTGCATCCTCCAATACCAAGATGAGTGCTTGAACTTTGGCCAATTGTACTATCTTGGGTCCCGTCTTTATCACAGAAATCCCAGGTAAAGGAGGAAAAGAAGCAGCTCTCCAGGGAGATCCGTTATGAGTCACAGTGGCAATGCCATTCGCAAAATGAGGGAACGCCTTCTGCTGTTCATTGTTGATCCCAAGAGGTTCCCTAGGGAGTCAAGGGGTCTGGAATAAGGATGACCTCCTCCAGCACTGCACCATCTACCAACCAACGGAGCACAGAGCAGGCCAGGCCACCTCCTGCTGCATGTAGGATGTGCCAGAGAGCTCCTGTGTATCTGTCTTTTAAACACCACTTGCACTTCGGCCAGGAGGTCTCACTGGCCATCCCGAGGTTGAGGGACACTGCTTTTAGGACACAAGGCACACTCTTCACCTGGGTACTGAAAGTCACAGACTCCCGACCTGTGAGTATCTATTTCCAGGACAGACAAGTGTGCAGTCCACAATGCTGCTGCAATGGCATTTCACATGATAACGGGGGCACTTTCCTGCACCTGAGGCTCATGGGCATTTTATGGGAAGCATGGGTGGTCCAGAAAGTCCAAGAGGCATGAGAAGAGGTTGCTAAAGCCTCTACAGCAAGAGTCTCCCAGGGACAGAAGTGCCTCTTACATAACAATTTAGTCAGATTTTACAGCATTCAGTTGTAGGAAACACCATTCAAAGTGGACGATTTGTGATTAATATTATAAAATTTGTTAAAAGGAATATGTTGTCATCAAAAACCAAAGGAAGAAAAAAAAAGTACAGGAATTAGTAATGTTGAGCATATGCAGAGTGCTAAGAGCTATTTCATGAATGTCAGGAATACATAAGTCCCTCAACTGACGAAATAATCCTCAGGAATTTAAGTGAGGAGGTGCGGCTTTGTACTAAGGATGGGACAATGGCCCATTACGTCTTGTGAGCTCTTTTATGAGTATCTGTATGTCGGGAATGACTGTGTCAAATGCATCTCCTCAGAGGAGCATGTCATCAATGTAATAATCATATCTGTGCTCCTGAGGAAAGTTGGATGTGGTTAAGATCTCGCCTGCACAGACTGGGTGCAATGGCATAACTGAGGGGGGCGGTCACTGAGTTCCATTTGTCAAGCTAATGAAGCGTAAGTGTCAGACATGTAATTTCATTATGTTACTTGGGTCACTAAGTCCATGATGCACTACAATGGGTGCTGTGTCACCACAGTGAGGTTGGTTAAGGCAATAATTCCAATGGTTCAGGTGAAGCATAACTATCTGTCCTCTATACAACACCTGCCCTTACAGAAAGCATCCTGTTAAAAGTCACAGGAATACCCACGTTAACTGTCATTTGAGCCCCAGTATGGACTGAGGCCAGGATGTTTGCCAATTTGCCAATCAGTATATCTCAGCAGATGTTAGTTAAGAATATGTTGTTGAGGCGCAAAATGAAGTTGGAACCATTTTTTTTTCATATTAGTATGTATTGGACTTCCAACTGGGTTAGTTTGCAGACTTCATTTCCAATATTTCGTTTCCTGCCTCTGTAACTATCCATGTTTGGGCTGTTTTGTAGTGCTTACCAGGACACAAAAAAGTTTGTTGCTCACATATTGAGGCAATCAGGAGAAAGCAGGGTAGGCACTCAAGACAGAACGAAACAGTTTGAAGGAAGGAACAAGTGGCCCTGGATTTTACTGTGGTCAGAGGATGCAGCCAGAGTGAGAGTTGCTATTTATTACGTTGGTGCAAGTAACTGCGGTTTTTACACTTATTTTTAACCTTTTAAACAGCAATTACTTTTGCACCAACTTAATATAACGACAAGTTACAATAAGCCAGGATTTGCATGGTGTAAATGGACTGATTTGTGCCAAGCAAGGAAGGGGCAGACTTCATGATTATCTTGCCCAGATGTGGAGACAGGACGGAGGACATGAGGCTTGCCAGCTATCAGAGCTAGACATCAAAAATGCAGACAAACTATTTGCTAAGGAAATGCCAAACAGAATTAGCCCAAATAAAGCCACACCCAGACATAAAACAGTCAGACATCTAAAAACTAAAGAAAAGTAAAAAAAAATTATGAAAGCAGCAAAACAAAAGTAACCTTAAATATGGGAAAAAACAATTGGAACAGTGACATCTCATGACAAACCACAAGGGCTATAGGAAAGTGGCACAATGATTCAAGTGCTAAAAACTCTTAACGCAAAATTCAATATGCAGAGAAAATACCATCAGGAATGAAGTGTAAATCGAGACATTCTCAGATGAAGAAAAATGTACACATTTATCACCAGGTGGACTACCGTAAAAGAACAGCTACAAAAATTCTTTTATAGATTTTAAATGTCTAGGGATCTTAAACTATCAGGAAAAAAAATGAACAAGACTAGAAGTAAAAAATATAAGTATAGCCGTCCTCTCATACCCATGGGAGACACGTTGAAGAACCTCCTGTGGGTGCCTGAAACTGCACACAGCACCAAACCCTGTATATAGTATGATCTTCCTATACATACATACACATGAAAAAGTTTAATTTTTAAAATAGGAAAAGAAACATATTAACAATAACATAATAAAATGGAACAATTATAAGAATAAACTATAATAAAAGTTATGTGAATGTGGTCTCTCTCTGCAGGCAAACTAGCACAAATTTCTTTCTCCTTCTCGACAGTATCACAGATAGATTTGTTCTTACTGTAGATCGTAGCAACTTCAGCATATGAGTCTTTTTTTCTTATTAAGTCAAAAATGTTTACTTTTTCACTTAAAGGAAGCACTTTACCGCTTCTCTTTGGCATATGCGAATTTCCAGCCACTACTCTTGCGCGCTAGGTCATCATGAAGTGAAACAAGGATGACTCGAACACAAACACTGCAGCACCCTGACAGTCCATCTCCTAACCGAGATGGCTACGAAGTGACAGTAGCATCCACAGTGTGGAGACACTGCACAAAGGAATGACTTACGTCCCACACAGAACAGCCAAGATTTCATCACACTACTTACTCAAAATAATGCACAAGTTAAAACTTATTGTTTATTTCTGGAATTTTCCATTGAGTCTTTGCCGACCTCGGTTGACCGCAGGTAACTAAAACCATGGAAAGCAAAACCGTGGATGAGGGGGGACTACGGTATATGCAACAGGTATTCCTTCTCTTACGTTTACTAAACTCTTTCATGGTGGAAGCAGCATTATAACTGTCAGATATCGTTAAGAGTATGCGGAGAGAAAACGTTTGACAAAGTTACATTATAAATTAGGGAAGGTAAAAGGAGGTACACGTCACTCAAACTAACGAAATATGAACACTAGCAGCCTGTGATAAGTTATAAAAAATGGAATTCCTAGAGAAAGCACTAAAAAGAACTATACAAAAACCTCAAAGACACTATGGGCAGATCAAAATGGAATTCTATAAAATTCTGAGGTAGCCCACCAGAAGGAAAAAATAAAGAAATAGAAGAAAACAATAAACAGCAGACTTGAGCCCTAACATATCTATAATTACATCAAATGCAAACGATCTAAAGACAACTTGTAAAACACAATCAGATGGATTTACAAAGAATCTGACTATATTCTGTCTACAAGAAACTCACTTCAAAGTAATGATGTAGGCAAGTTTAAACGTAACACACCAGAAAAACATATACCGTGCATACATTTAGAAAAAAAAAAATCTGAGGGTCTATATTTCTATCAGATAAAGGAAACTGAACAGAAATGAATATTAAGAGAGAAAGAGAAGGACAGTACAGAATGATTAAAGGAACAATCCACCAAAATGACGTCAATATGAAACATGTATATAGCAAGAGAGATTAAAAATACATGAAGCAAATACTAAGAGAATTAAAAAGAGAAGTCGATAAATCCATAATTATAATCAGATCCTTCAACATCCCCTTCCAGCTACTGATAGAACTAGATAGAAAATAAGCAGATACACAACTTAAAAAAACCATCAACCAACATGCTCTCGTAGACATGTATAGAAAAGTCCACGCAGTAACAGCAGAATACACATACTTTTCAAAACTCTAGAGAACATGTACCTAGATAGCCATTATCCTGGGACATTAAAAAAAAAAACACAACAAAAAAGTTAAATAACAATGAACTATAGTGTATTCTCTGACCACAATGAAAACAAACTAAAAATCGGCTAAGAAAGTTTTATAAAAATCGCCAAGATTTGGAAGTTAAACAACACATTTCTAAAGTCTTTCAAAGAGGAAGTCTCAAGATAAACTAAAAAAAATACACTGAACAAAATGAAATGAAAATAAGACATATCAAAATGTGTGGGAGGCAGCTAAAACAGCGCTGAGATAAAAACTGATACCACTAAATGCTTACATTAGAAAACAGGAAAATTCTCAAGTCAATAATCGAGCTTCTATCTCAAGAAATTAGAAAAAGAATAAAATGAAGCCCAATAAAGAAAAAGAGGGAAATTAAAGCCCATTCATGATAAAATTCTCTAATTTAACTGGGACAGAGAATTTCCTCCACTTGATGAAGAAAACTTATAAAAATCGTATAGTCAACATCATATTTAAGAAACAATACCAGTTCTATTCGATCTCTTCTAGAAAATAGTACAAATCGGTGAACTCAAATTATAAGTATTACCATGACTTCAAGTCTTGAGACGTTACATCTAAAATTATCCTTTAGGGGCCCGCCCGGTGGCTCAGGCGGTTAGAGCTCCATGCTCCTAACTCTGAAGGCTGCCGGTTCGATTCCCACATGGGCCAGTGGGCTCTCAACCACAAGGTTGCCAGGTCAATTTCTAGACTCCCTCAAGAGATGGTGGGCTCCGCCCCCTGCAACTAAGATTGAACACGGCACCTTGAGCTGAGCTGCCACTGAGCTCCCGATGGCTCAGTTGGTTGGAGCGAGTCCTTTCAACCACAAGGTTGCTGGTTCGACTCCCGCAATGGACAGAGGGCTGCGCCCCCTGCAACTAGCAACGGCAAAAGCAACTGGACCTGGAGGTGAGATGCGCCCTCCACAACTAAGACTGAAAGGACAACAACTTGAAGCTGAACAGCACCCTCCACAACTAAGATTGAAAGGAGAACAACTGACTTGGAAAAAAGTCCTGGAAATACACACTGTTCCCCAATAAAGTCCTATTCCCCTTCCCCAATAAAATATCAATAAAAAAGAAAAAACTTTCAACAGATTAGAGAATTTCCAGAAACGGATAAAGGTCAGTTTTAGAAACTAACAATCGATTTAGTTAATTATGTCATGGTGAAGAATGAATGCTTTACCTCTAAGATTAGAAACAACACATAAGTATATTCTGTCACCACTTGTATTCAATGTTACATTGGTGACGCTAGCCAGTGATGAAACAAAATAAATAAATAAAGAAAAGCCAGAGTTTAAAACTGAAGAAGTAATATATCTTTATTCAGATAACATAATTGTTCATATAAAACATACTTGAGAAGCTCCAAAACATCTGCTACAATAAGAATAATAAAGTTACAAGACACAATGAATATAAATAAATCAACTGGATTTCTACACATTTCTAACAAACAATTGGAATTTGTAGTTGTAAATTAGAAGCCATTTATAGTATCATCAACTTCATAAAATATATTTAACAAAATATGTGTAAAATATACACAGAACTAAAACTCACTGCAAACAAAAAAAGACCTAAATAAAAGGGAGAGATACACTATCACTTAGTGTATCCTAAAGAAGATCCATATTATTAATACGTAAATCCTTCTGGACCATTCTGTAGACTCAAGACTATATCAACCAGAATTCTAAGCAAAAGTCTTGAAGAAATTGATTTGAAATTCTAAAAATTATATGGAAATGGCAAAGAATGTATAATCAAAATGATTTTCAAATTAAAAACATATTTGGAGGACTAAATCCTCCTTATCTGCTAACTTTCCAGAAAGCTACATAATCAACAAGGTGCGTTTCAGACTCACAGAACCATTAAACAGAATAAAGTTCAGATATAGAACTACAGATATATGGTCAATTTGTTTTTGAGAAAGAACCAAAGCCAATTCAATGCAAAACTAATAATCCTTCCAGCAAATGGTGTGACTATAACTAGACACAGATATACAAAAAATGAACCACAACTCTTATTTCACAGCACGTAAAAGACGTAAAAAAATTCACTGGCAGTGAATCAAAGTCCTAAATGTAAAATTATAAAGTATCTTCAAGAAAACAAGGGAGGAAATTTTAGTGACCTTCGATTAGGCAAAAAAATATTTAAAAAGACAAAAAAAACATGAAATATAACAAACGATGAAAAAAACATGGAAAAAAAAACATGAAAAAAACAAACGATATCTTAAAAAACAAAAAATTCTGCTGTTCCAAGACACTGTTAAGAAGAAAAAGCAACAGATAGGCAGAAAACTTAGCAAAATATTCATCTAATCGTGGTCTTGCATAAAGATTACATAAAGAACTCTGTCAATTCAATGTAACTCTTTAAAAGAAACAGTCTTGAAAAATGGGCTAAATATTTGAACAGACTTCAAGAAACAAAATCCATGCATGGCCAAAAAGTACTTGAAAAGATGTTCAACTTCCTTAGTCATGAAGAAAATACAAATGAAAATCCAGTAAGATACAAACACATCTACTAGAATCTTTAAAAAACAACAACAACCATTTATTCATGCTCCAAGAAAAAAGTTATCAAAGCACAAAGTTATTTAATATGCAGTTATATGATATGTAAAATGTATTTGCCAGCTATCTATTATATAAATTCCAGTTCTTTGTGCACATCCAGAAAATTCATTACGGCACAAAATTGTAGGAAACAAAATGAAAGCACTACTGACTGGTTAAAAGTCACAGGTAAATTGAAAAACATTTATTGGGCTTCAAAAATATGGAAATGTAGAAAGGAATAGACTAAAACAAAAAATGATTTCTACTCCCACAATTTTAACTGGTCTCTTCATCTTATTTTAAATATCTCGTTTATGACTGTAAAAAAAAAAACAAACAAACAAAAACAAAGTAACGGCCACCAGGTGAGCACACAGTGAGAAGCTGGCAGCCTGCAACCTAGAAGTGGGTCTCCACCAGACATGGAGTCTACTCCATGATCCTGGACTTCCAGCCTCCACAACTGTGAGAAATCTACGTGTGTTGTTTATTAAAAACAAAAACAAAAAACCATAATGCCCTCCATTCCCACATGTTGGTGAGAATATAGAGCAACCATAACTGTCAGACACTGCCAATGGTCACGCAAACCGGCACAGTGACTTGGGAAACATTGGGCAGGTTCCTATAAAGTGACCATAAGAACTAAGACCACACATCGGAATGTTTACACAAGACAAATGAAAACAAATGTCTGAACAAAACATGCACTTATATGGATACTGCAGCTCTATTCCTAACAGCACAAATAAGGAAAACCCTACATGTCTATCAACTGGTATATAGATGACAAACTGCGGTGTACACATGCAAAGAACTACTGCCTAGAAATAAAAAGAATGGTGACATACACAAAAGCATGCCTGAATCTCAAACGCTAAGTGAGACAAAGAATTGGAGAGAATTTCTTCCATGGATTGGAAGATCAACATAGTTAAAATGCCCACATTACCCAAAGCAATATGATGACTTCATGCAATCTCCATCAAAACCCCAAAGGCATTTTTTTCAAAGAAATAGAAGAAAAATAATCATCAAATGTGTATAGAATCACAAAAGACCCTGATTAGCCAAGCAATCCTGAAAAAAAAGAACAAAGCCGGAGGGACATACGGCCTGACTTCAAATTCTACTACAAAAAGACAATAATCAAAACCACATGGGGGTGGGGGATGAGGGTGAGGGGGATCAAATGTACGGTGATGGAAGGGGAGCTGTCTCTGGGTGGTGAACACACAGTGTGATTTATGGATGATGTGATTCAGAATTGCACAACTGAAATCTATGTAATTCTACTAACAATTGTCACCCCAATAAATTAAAAAAAAAAAAAAAAAAAAAAAAAAAAAAAAAAAAATAACAAGAATTGTGGCCAATGTAAACACCAAACATAGAGATATACCACAAAACAGATGTCTGATTAATTTACTGTAATTGTATAAGTGGGGACTTGTATTTACCAAACCAAACCAGAACTGGTTTGGTACCTTGCTCTATGTTACAAAATGCCAGGTCCCTGGGAATTAGAAGACCGGAGACTCATCCTTCCCCTGCCATTGACGTATTACATGACCTTGGGCATGTTCATTCATTTCTCTTGGCCTCGTTCCCCCATCTATTGAATGTGCATAACATTTTCCATCTGCTTACCTTGGGGAAATGGTGAGGACAAATGAGAAAACATCAGTAAAGCGTTTTGAGCTCCTCAGGAAAAAAAATATTTTTTCAGTATTATAGTATATTATGTTTTTGTTTTGAAAGAGACCCACGTAAAGTTTTTGAATTATAGATAACAAACCAAGCTTTATAATCGTTAACAAATACTACATAGATAACATTTCTTAGCAAGGAATGCTGTCCAAATAGCTTTTTAATTGCACTCAGATTCAATTCACCTATAGACCTCATAGTTTCACTAGAAAGGATGTGTAAATTGCAGTTAACCACAGAAGATTTGCAAGATTTCAGCTATGTACTTGAAGGTCTAGAATGAAAGGTTTTAAAACCCTGAAATGCTGGTTAGCTGTGAATGTTATAAATACTGATTTTAATTGCAGTAACCACCTGGGAGCAAAAGAGGTTAAAATTAGTAATTACTTTAATTTTAGTTCTTAAACAAAATTACTTTCTAATCTCCCATTGGGTAGAAACAGTAAGAAAAAAAATTAAAATGTGCAAGGAATATTGATTCTTCACCTAGAATCAGTAACAGCAGGGGTATTTCCAAGTTCTCCTTCAATTAAGGAAATTAAATGTGTAATAAATGCATTTTAACATGTCAAAAAAAAAAAAAAAAAAAAAAAAAAAAAAAAAAACACATGGTATTGGCAGAAAAAGACACACAGACCAATGGAACAGAAAGGAGAGCCTACAAATAAACCCACATACATACGGGCAAATAATTTTCAATACAGGAGCCAAAAACATACCGTTAAGCAAAGAAAGCCTCTTCAAAAAATGGTGCTGGGAAAATTGGAAAGCCACATGCAAAAGAAGGAAAGTAGATTGCTATAATATCTGTCACCGTACACCAAAACTCACTCAAAATGGATCAAAGACCTA
This sequence comes from Rhinolophus ferrumequinum, assembly GCF_004115265.2. Lineage (NCBI taxonomy): Eukaryota > Metazoa > Chordata > Mammalia > Chiroptera > Rhinolophidae > Rhinolophus > Rhinolophus ferrumequinum. The sequence continues at coordinate 9,193,817 of NC_046295.1, read as the reverse complement.
AATACAAGACATGAAAAAATAAAATACGTGGAACAAACCATTGGTATTAAACTCCCGGAACTTGGTCTCACAGACCATTTTATGAGTTTCATCTCAAAGGCAAGGGAAGTAAAAACAAAAATAAATGAATGGGGCTGTATCAAACTCAAAAGCTTTTGCATAGCAAAAAATAACATCAATAAAACAAAAAGGAAACCAACCGAATAAGACAAGATATTTGGAAACAACGCCTACCATAGAGGGGCCAAATACAAAATATATGAGGAACTCACATAACTCAACGACAAAAATCAAACAATCCAATTATGGGATGGCCGGTTAGCTCAATTAGTTAGTGCACGGTGCTAATAACACCAAGGTTGCTGGTTCGATCCCCGCATGGGTCACTGTGAACTGCGCCCTCCAAAAAAAATGGGCAGAGGACCGAAACAGACAATCATCCCAAGAAGACAAATAAACGGCCACCAGATACATGGAAAAGATGCTCAACTTTACTAGCTACAGGGAAATGCAAATCAAAACCACAATAAGATAGCATCTCACACCTGTGTGAATGGTTATCAACAAGACAAATCATCGAAAGTGCTGGAGGCTGTGGGGCAAAAAGGAACCCTCATACACTGCTGGTGAGAATGCAAATTGGGACAGGCACTATGGAAACGGTATGGAGGTTGCACAAAAACTTAAGAATACAATTACCATGTGACCCAGCAAAATCATTGTCTACCCAAAAAAATCTGAAAACATTTATCCATAAAGATGTATGTACCCTTATGTTTACTGCAGCATTATTCACAGTGGTCAAGACCTTGAAACAAACAGAGCATCCTTCAAGAGATGATTGGATAAAGAAGACCTAGTACCTACATACAACAAATTACTTGGCCACGACAAAGTTAGATGGATAAAGTCGAGAACCATATGATTTCACTCATATGTGGATATGAAACTGAAAACAAAAAACAAAGACAAACAGACAAAAACTCATTGACAGATAACAGTATGGTGTTTACCAGAGGGAAAGGCTAGAAGGAAAAGTGTGAATGAAGAGCCAAATATCTGCTGATAGAAGAATTGACTTTGGGTGAACACACAAACCAATATACAATTATGCATCACAGAACCAGTACACTTGAAACCTATATCACTTTATTAACCAATGTCACATCAATAATTTAATAAAATTTAAGAAAGAACAAAGTAAAAGAAGAAAGAAAAATGTGTAAATAATGTACGATGTACATAAAATTCTAGGAAGGCAAAACTATTGGGACAAAAATACACCAGTGTTTGACAGGGAGCGGGAGGGGAGAGAAAAATAACTGCAAAGAGCTACAAGGAAAGTTTTTGGGGCGACAAAAGTATTTTATATCATTATTTTGGTGGTAGTAATCACCTATAAACATTTCCAAACTCAGCAAATTCTACGCTGAACATTACTAAGATTTAATTTCTGTTAATTACACCCCAATAAAAGTAATTTCAATATGAAGGAGAGAAGGAAAACAGAATTGCATTCCAGAGGGAGTCAGGTGGTCAGGTCTGCTCACCCACGGAGACGAGGTGGCTGTAGATCTCCAGCATCACGTCTCTGTAGAGGGCCCGCTGAGCGGGGCCCAGGCGCTGCCACTCCTTCTGGGTGAACTCCACAGTCACGTCCTTGAAGGACACTGGGGCCTGTAACAGCATATTTCTTACTCAGTCACAAGGGTTCAGGAACAGGTGACATGGCAAATACATTTGCAAACTATTTTCTATCAGAATTATTGTTAAGAATTTAAAAGAAAATTTTATAAAGGACGTCTATGATGGCCTATCATTGTCTTACACTGTGAGACTACTCACATAATTGGAACAAATACTATTCTCGTGCCCGGATGTATTTGCAATTATTTCTAAATTATATACCACAGACTGTCAGTTAATATACTAACGATAAAGTTTAGTGACTTGTCTTTTAGATAAAATTTTTTTTTTTTAGCCTTTTAATTATTTTTATTACTCAAAAAAAGCTTCATTTTTTTATTTAGCTTTCTGACTCTGTGCTTGTGCCTTCAAAACTTTCACAACGATTTTCTGTTCCTCGATAAGGAAAGCACGCTTGATCCTGTCACGGACACATTTAGCACACATGGATCCACCATAGGCCCTGCTGACATGTTTTTTCGTTTTAGACAACCTCATCAGAACTTTAGGTCTCACAGCACGAACTCCACGGAGTCGGCCTGGGCACACGCCACATGCAGATTTTGGTGCTTTCCCAACCTTCTTGGTATAAAGGTAAATATTCTATTACCAGGGGTTCGGGACAGCCTAGTTTTGTTAGAAGCTGTATTGTAGGACAGCCTCCTACGGTATATTAAATGCTGGACCATTCTGAATGCCTGTAAACACCGTCACCGGAAGAGCTACATACAATTTTATAACTAGGCTTCCTGTCATCTTTTCCTGTGCCTAGTGAACTGTCCTGAGCACTCTCTAGGGTACACACACTCTCTAGGAGTTCTCTGCTGGGGTAACAGGGAATGAAGGCAATGAAGAGACTGGAAGAGATACGGGTAAGCCCTGGAGGTCGTACGCATCATGAGACTTGGCCATCAGACACAATGCTGTGCAAGAGCGGAGAAAAGTTTTATTTAGGAAAATGGAGGAGACCAATTTGAGGACCTCGAGGGCATTACGCAAAGTGAATTAAGAAAGACAAATACCAGATGATCTTTCAAAAAGAAGGATGGACAACCATTTCCTGAATTGTTGCAACACTGTTGCTACCCTTTTTTGAATTCAGAGAGATTGTGCCTTATGAATTTGAACCACCTGGACAAACACTTAACCAAGTTTACTATTTGGAAGTGCTGAAAAGGCTGCGTGAAAACAGTCCATCATCTGACCCTTTTACCAACAATTCATGGCTCTTCCATCACAACAATGTACCAGCTCACAGGGCACTGCCTGTGAGGGAGTTTTTAGCCAGTAAATAAATAATTGTATTGGAAATCCCTCCCTACTCACCTGGTCAGGCCCCCAAGGACTTCTTTCTTTACCCTAACATAAAGGAAATAGTGAAAGGAGACATTTTGATGACATTCAGGACATCAAGTGTAGTATGAAAACAGCTCTGATGGCCATTCCAAAAAAAGATTTGAAGGGTAGACTAGGCGCTGGCATAGGTGCATAGCTCCTGAAGGGGAGTACTTCAAAGGCAGTGATACAGTGGTACCTGGGTTTTCGAACATATTTCATTCCGGAAGATCTTTCGAGTTCTGAAACATTCGAAAACCGCAGCACGGTTTCCCCACAGAAAGTAATAAAAAATGGATTAATCCGTTGCAGACTTTTAAAATCAACCCCTAAGACAGCAATTTAGCATGAAGTTTACTGTCTAATGATACCATAGATCCATAAAATTTACGGCGTTCATAAACCGAAATGTTTGTCAACGGTGACGTTCGAAAACCGAGGTACTACTGTATTCAGCAATGAAGTATGAAGCACTTTTTCTAGAATGAGTTCGCTAACTTAACTGTCAGACGTGTATCGGTGGAAACTACAAAGAAACAAAAAAAAACAAACACCTAAGTTCATACCGACAACAGATGGGTGACTGCCAGAGGTGAAGGATGAGGGGTAGAGAAATCGATGAACTGTTTTTGGTTTTTCAGTACTAACTCCATTTCTGAATTACGGTATTTTCGACTTTCAGTGGGTTTATCAGGACGTAACCCCATAATAAGCAGACGATCATCTGCATATACGGGTCTCCGCCCCTGGTTCCTGCCACACAGCTCCTAAAACCCTTGTAAGTGCCTAAGTGATAAGAGCACCTGGAGCATCGTTTGTTTTAATGAGGTGACTGTGGGTGGGCTCCAGGACGGGCACTGGTCACCAGAGAGACCAGGCCATAATCGGAAGCTTGGAATTTTCAGCCCTGCCTCCCACTTCTCTAGAGGGGAGAGAGAGGCTCAAAATAAAGTTAAGAATTGATCATGCCTATATGATGACTAGTCCATAAAAACCCCAAAAGTACATATTTGGAGAGCCTCTAGGTTGGGTTGGGGAACTTAACAGTAATGTATAAGGAGAGAGATGCACCCCAACTCCATGGGGACAAAAGCTGCTGTGCTCAGGACACTCACCCTATGTATCTCTTCATCTGGCTATTCACCTGTATCCTATACCATGTCCTTTAATAAACCGGTAATTGCCTTTCCCTCAGTTCTGTGAGCTGCTCTAGCAAATTAATCAAACCCACGTGGGAGTCCTGGGAACCTCAGAAGAATAGCCCAAGGTCAGAAACACAGGTGACAACTGGGACCTGCAGTCGGTACCTGCAGTGGGGTGGGAGCAGTGCTGTAGAACTGAGCCCTTTACTTGTGGGATCTCACGCTATCTCCAGGCAGATGGTGTCAGATGAATTAAACTGTAAGAAGTCTGGCTGGTGTTGTAGACACTTACTTGGGGGGGGAACAACACCCACATATTTGGTGACCAGAAGTGTCAGAAGTAACGTATCCTGCGTGAATAGCGAAGGAGACATACAGGAGGGACGACAACTGGGTTTCTCTAACTCAGCCATGAGCTGAGGTAGAAGAACTGAAGGAAGGGGATGGGCAGAGGGTCACAGTGAGGCAGATGTTCTCCATTTACACTTAAGAGATCTATAAACATGCAGATGGAACTATACACTGAGTGTTGGTTGCACGATTTTGGAACATAAAAGGAAGGTCTAAAATTGATGTATAGAGACACTGCAACCACACACAAAATTAGAGCACATATTGAAGATACAAAGGTATATACTAAAAATTTTATGAAGAGGTAAAGGATTTACACTATCCAATACAATTCTGAAAAAGCACAAGTTTGGGAAAGTCACAATACCAATTTCAAGACTTATTTGAAAGCAACAGGAATCAAGGAAGTATAGTATTAGCAAAAGGACTGACACACATCAACAGAAGAGACTAATGACTCGAGAAACAGAACCACGAAGAATATAAAATCAAATGATTCCCCACAAAGGTGTCAAAACAATTCCGTGGAGAAGGTATATTCTTTTCAACAAATGTTGTTGGAATATCAAACATGCATAAGCAAAAGTAAATAATCTTCATCTATACCTTGCACCATAAAAGTTAATGCTAAAGATAACAAACTGTAATTATAAAACTTACAAAAACAGGACAAAAAAATCATTGTGACCTTGGCTTAGGAAGATTTTTTACATATGACCAAAAAAAGCATAACAAAAGGAAAAGACTAAAAATTTGAAAACTTGATTAAACACTTCTGCTCTCTGAAAAATACATGGTGAGAGAAAAACATAGGAGAGACCTATGATCTTTAACAAACATATTTGGTACTCAAAGATTTCACAAAACAATCCCCTGCAAACTACATGGAATTTACATGAAATAAAATACAGGGGAAAAATACATTACACAAAGGAAACAAAAAAAAGGATGAGAGTCACATTCTTTTTATGAGGCTAATATAAACATACCACCAAAATTGGATGGAAACACGGATAAAGGAAATGATACGCTCACTTAACTGTGATACAGATACTCATTTATAAGTACAAGCAGAAATATCCCAGCCAACTCATCAGCAAGTAGGGAGAATACAGGAAATCAACCATGAATTAATATTAGAAAATTCATTTTGCTACTCATGATATGTATACGTTAAAAGAAATGTTATAGATTTATTTTAATGGATACAGGAAAAGTATTTAATATAATTCAAAGTACATTCATGACTAAACTAAAATCTAACAAAGGGGCAATTACATGGAATATACGAATCAAAAGTTATCTACCAAAAGCCACTACAAACATCAGAGCTAATGCTAAACCTGTGTATTTTCTCTCAAGACTGGCTTTATTTCTACTTCTCTTTTTCATTCAATATATGGACATTTATGAACCTCATAAATCCATCACAATGCAAAGTGGGAAATGAACAAAGTGCTCACCTGAGATGGGTTCATTCTGCTGCTCTGGGGAGAGAGTAGAGAACTGGGGAGGTTCGGCTGGGAGGCCAAGGAAGGACTGTGCAGGGGCGGCACCACCTGTCCACATGAGATGGGAAGTGGACACGTGGACTAAACCGTACAGCTTTTCATTGACTCAACTTCTCTCTGGTTAAAAACAATGTAGTTGATTTTCTGAATGATTAACATAAACAACTTAGTTACATTAAAGTACATACAGGATAAGGCACTGCTCTTTCACTAATATTTACATAAAATACTCAGGCTGCATCATGTAACTCTTTTCCAATTAACACTGCTTACGTTTTCAAGGAGAAAATCCCCAGAAAGCCCAGTAAAAGGAGTATAGAGGGTTTGAAGGCAAGAATATTTCATTTTAGTGTTAACTGGATTATATTTTCTCAAATGGCTCTTTTTGTAAGATATTTTTGCTGACTTACCTGTGAGAAAGTAAACTGCAGCTGTTTTCCTCCTGGTTCTGTCACAAACTGCCTGACTCTTGATAAGTCACTGAAACTCTCTGGTCCAATTTCTTTAAAGCTTTCTAGAGTCAAAAGGACATCAGCATGGAAACCTTCATGAACCATCGTTTTGGGATTCTCTGAGGTGAGGACAACTCAATAATGTCACATGGGCACGTGTGAGAGCAGCACAGTTTTGTAAAGAGTGAAATACAGGGGGCCACTGAGCAACATTGGGGACAGAATTTCCATTGTGTGTCTCGTTGCCCCTTACGCCAGACCTCACCCTCACAAGGTCTCCCACAAAATGACCTTCCCTGGGCAGCGTACCCCTGAGCCACCCCAGCTCACCTCTCTCTCAAAGCTGACCCAAATCCTCCACTGTCACACCAGTGTGGTGGCTACAGCAGGAGGCAATATCTCCAAATCCAGCAGAGGGTCAAGAACTTCTGACCGGGCAAATTTAGGCCCTGCTGTTTCCTGTGTTCTTTTGCCTCAGCTCTGAAGCTCTAGTGAGGAGAGTAAGAACAGGGCTGTTCTCTCCCAGGGAACATTCCTGTTCCTGGAGCCCTCCCGATTCCTACATCACAGGAGCTGCTTTGTTCTAAAATAAGTGTTTCCCAAAATCTGGGACCTGGCTCTGGGAAACAAATTCACGTTAGGGCCACAAACCTGACACTCTCGGGATGCCTAAAATTTCAGACTTAAAACACAGACAACTGCCAGTGCAGGAAGAGCTAGGAGCCTCTGTCTGACCTAAGGATTCTGACGAGACGCCAGGACTTCCGGAATGCATCTGACAGTGCTGGGAGTCCATTCACGTTCACTTCCAGTTTTACCCACACGTATGTAGGGACAGGTCACTCTGTTAAGCGCCGTGAAAGGTGTAATGATGGTTTTAGGTAGGTGCGGGATTTAGATATATCCTGAGATTTAAAGCACGTCTGCTCCTAATTCGGAGCTCCGTCCTCCCGAGCTTGTGAGCTGAGCAATACGCTCCCCCAACCTCAGCCTCGGTTGCTTTCTTTTATCCTAATGCGGATGGTCATGCCTACCTCATATATTGGATGTGAGGTTTACAAAAGCCACCCAGTGAAGAGAAAGACCTAAGTACCTTCTGAATATAATGGCAGTTGCCATTTACTCACTTGGCTATTTGCTTTGTAAGCGAGAACTTCTCTCTCAAAACGCAATTATTTTCCCATGAGAAATCCGACTGAGGCAGGTTCCTTCTGTCGGCCCTGCCTACAGGTGACAGCGCTGGACTTCACCCGGTAGTTTTAGCCCCAGAGCTCGTCTCTCACGCAGACTCACCGCCCGCGCTTTCTGGCTCTCACGGTCTCATTATAAACGCGCTTTCCCCTCCTGCCGCTAAAACCGGGTTTTCTCCCGTCCGGCTGCAGGTGGGGCCGGGCACAAGGTCCCTGCACCCCGGCCAGCACGGAGCACGTGCTCCCGACCGGGCTCAGTCCCATCTGCGCCCAGGGAACCGGAAGGGCCGGGGTCCCCCCAACAGGCACCGGCGGGCTCTGCACTGAAGATCCCGCCTGGGGGGTTCCCGCGACCTCCCGTTCTCTCCTCCACAGACACAAGCCCCCACGCGCTTCAGGCTGGTCTCCAGGTCGCCCAGATTCCCCTTCACCCCCGCGCTCTACCTTTACATGCGAACGCCCGAGCCCGCGTGGAAAACCGGCTCTACCAGGTGCTCCCCGCGAGACCCAGGTCCGTGCGGAAGCCGGGAGGCGGGACTAGAGCTGTACGGGAGCCGACAGAGGCCAGAAGACCCGTTCCCAGGGTCCTTCGCGGCCGCCAGTTCCAGCAAGACTACATTTCCCAGAAAACAACCGCTCTCACTCCTTTTCCTGAGTTAGCAATGTTTCCCCTTCTTAATTTGGTGTAAAACGTTGGTATAACCATCCCTTCTGTAGGGTTTGTATCGGAAACCGAAAACGTCAGGGGTTAAACTTGAAGTTTACCGCCAATACAAGGTGTGGTCCTCGGAAAAAATCCCGATTAAATAAGCAACAGCTGCCAAAGACATTGGTTATAATTGGGGAAACTTGAATGTGCACTGGGTGATTCTTAAGTGTAAAAATAATCCGGTCCTGTAGGTGACTGAGGACTGTGGCAAGCATCCTAGACTTCAGTGATTTCCCCTGATAACTCATGATCGGCTTTGGAACCGGTAGTCAGGCAGTTTCAGTTGTAACTGAGCTGCAATCACCAAACCAACGAGAAGGGGAATGAGCCGGATCGCTCATTTGGCTCAGGGTGTTTCCAAATAGCGGCCATTATTGGGACTGGTAGGGGCTGATCTCCACTACCTAAGTGAATATCACGCCAGAAAGCCAATAGTGAATGTTCCCGACCAACTGGCAGGCCAGCAGTGATATGCAAATTGCCCGCAGACAATGAATTTCCCTGGGGAACTGGAGATATGCATGTACAGAAAATTGAAATACTACTTCAGAGGTTGAGCCAGTAAAAGTTGCCACAGAGGCCATGGCGTGATATTGGGAGGCTAATAGAGTGGCCCTCAGGGGGTCTTAGCATGGCGTATTACTATTTTATGTATCCGGGTCCCAGAATAATATAGGATGGGTCTGATCAACGATTAACCCCTGCGATTTTGTGTGGTATGCGGTAGAAGGTTCCAAGTTTCCTGAGTAGTGTGTAGGATGGAATCAGAAGCTTTGAGGGCAGGGACCCTCGGGTCTGCCGTTGCAGAACTGAGAGCCTCAGGTGGTGAATGGTGTACCTGTACAAGTCCCAGGTTTAGGAAATCGTGGTGGGGTCCTGAAGGCTCATTGTCCATATGTGGAGTATGTAGAAAGGAATTGGAGTCTGAGGGTCATATGTAATTTTGGTTCTCGCTATCCGGGATATGAGAATATGCAGAAGGCTTCCTAGTAATACAGAGAGGAGAGTCTCTTAATTCTGTTTGTGTATAGAGGAGTCTTAAGATAGGCTGTTCCTTAGTTCAGAGAGAAGCAGGGAAGCTCTGTTGTACCTGGGATAAGAGCTGGTTGGCTGGAGTCAAGAGACTGTTGACAGAGTGACATGCAAACTGAGAGGCACCTCCATAAGAACCAATTCCTTTGCGCAGGCAGAATAAGCCCTCCTCGGGGAAGAGAATATCTACATGATCCAACGATTATGGGTTGAAGTAGAATTGGCCCTTTTTAAGATCTGGAGTGCTATTTGGGGCATAGTGAAAATGTTTTCCCCGGGTATTAGTGACCTTTGAGGATTAATTAAGGGGCCAGAAGTAGTAGAAGCCAGAATAAGTTTATCTTAAGAGTGAGAAGAGTAGTTTTAGCCAGGAGGGGGAAGTAACCCATATGCACTGGTTAAGGGCTAAGAAAAGGAGCTGACAGAGGATAAGAGGCCAGAAGAGCGGGTCACGTAAAATAGTAGGATTAATTATTGCTTATCTGCTTGCTTTTTAAAGAAAAGCTTAAGTCCTTCTGTTGGCTTACAAGAATAGGTGTCCTGGGTGCTGTCATTTCTTGGGTGGAGTCTGGCTCAGAAGCAAGCTTTATCTGCGATACAGGTGTATCCAGGAAGGGTGTCTAAGGAGTTTGACCGCTGTAAGTTAGTTAGGAGAACGTGATGGGCCCAGCCACATGGATGGAAGAGGTTTATACTGTTGGGAAGTATTTTAAGAAAGATCCAGTGTCCAGGGTTAACTTTTGGATGTTTGGATCACATTATGGAAGACTCCGGAGCTGGGAGAAGGGTGTTAGCATGAGAATGAATTTCTTTCAGGGCCTGACCTATACAGGAGACATATGTGACTAAAGCATTTTCAGGATCTGGTAGCAGGTCTGTTGATACGAAAGGCCTCCAGGTGAGAAGTTTGAAGAAGCTCACGTGACTGTCCAAGCGAGGACTGATGCTGAGGACTGATGCTGAGCGTAAGGGGCGCTAGAGGTAAAAGCTGGGTCCAGGATGACTGCAGTTCCTGGGTGAGCTTAGTAGCTTACGCTGCACCTTACGCTGGACTGGGGCTCCCAGAGAGAGTGTAGGTGGTAAGTAATCTGAAGGGCTTCACAGACTGGCTGAGTAATTTGGGAGATAAAAATAGGTCCGTTATCGCTCTGTAAGGAGCAAAGCAGGCCTAATCCAGGAATTATCTCCTGCAGTAGGGAGTGGGTGACCTCTGAGTACTTTTCAGTCTCACTAGGGAAGGTCTCTAGCCATCACGAAAAGATGTCAATAAAAACTGGGAGGTAACGATAGATATCCTTCGCAGGAGGCACATGAGGAAAGTCTGTTTGCCAACCTCCCCGGGGACTGCCATCTCCTTTGAACCGGCTCTAAGAGCGGAGGGGGCCTAAGGTGTGTTTCTGGATTAGCTTTGAGGCAAATGGGCACCTCTTAGAAATGTTTTGGATGTGTGAGAGGATATTGTGCCCTATGAAGGGCTAGGGCAGATCTGGGAGAGCTAAGGCAGGGGCTTCAGTTAGAGCCTGTGAGGGGCACAGAATGTGCACTTGAGCTCTTCATGCCAGTCTAAGGGCTCTTGCTGCAGATCCTTAAGAGGCTTTGCTATGGCCAGAACTGAAGAATCCAGATGCAGCACTAGCCAGCCATGCCTAAGAAAATGCCTCTTGGTGGTTGGGGGCTCCAGGGAGGTGATGGATTCCTTCCTCTCATTGCTAGTGTGTCGTTGCCCAGGTGAAAGAATAAATCCTGAGTAAGTTACTTGCTGCTGGGAAATCTGAGCCTGTGTGGCCTTTACTAGGAATCCCCGTTATGTTAGAAAATTTAAAGTTGTTATTTTATCCTGATCGGAACTTTCCTTCTCCAGGCTACAAGTAAAGAGTTTATCAACATATTGGAGGATAGTAGCCCCGGGGAGGGAAAGCTCCCTAACATCTCCACTTAGAGCCTGTCCAAAAGGGTGAGGACTGTCTTGAAATCCCTGTGGTTGGAGAGTTCATATATGTCGTCGCCTGTGGATCTGAGAGTGGTGGTCCATGAAGGTGAAATGAAATAAAACCTGAGACAGTGGATCTAGGGGGACACAAAAGAAGACTTCCTTTAAATCCATACAGTGAAACATTCGGTCTCTAGAGGGGTTAGTTCTAGTAGGTATAATGGTTAGGGGCTAAACGATGAGTTGCAATTACTGCCTCATTTTTTTTTTTTTTTAAAGATTTTATTGGGGAAAGGGAACAGGACTTTATTGGGGAACAGTGTGTATTTCTGGGATTTTTTCCAAGCTGTTGTCCTTCAATTTTAGTTGTGGAGGGTGCCGTTCAGCTTCAAGTTGTTGTCCTTTCAGTCTTAGTTGTGGAGGGCGCAGCTCAGCTCCAGGTTCAGTTGCCGTTCCTAGTTGCAGGGGGCGCAGCCCACCATCCCTTGTGGGAGTCGAACCGGCAACCTTGTGGTTGAGAGGACATACTCCAACCAACTGAGCCATCCGGGATCTCAGTGGCAGCTCAGCTCAAGTTGCGATGTTCAATGATGGGCGGGGCCCATCATTCCTTGTGGGACTGAAGTGCTTGAACCGGTAACCTTGTGGTTGAGAGCCCACTGGCCCATGTGGGGATCAAAACGGCAGACTTCGGAGTTAGGAGTACGGAGCTCCAACATCCTGAGCCACCGGGCTGGACCCTACTGCCTCATTTTTAATCCTTAGATCTTGAACTAACCTGTTTTGGCCAGATGGCTTTTGACCAGTAAAATAAGCAGATTGCGAGATGAATGGAAGGGAATTAAAAGTCCATGCCTGAGGAGCTTGTTGATCGTAGGCTGAGTCCTGAGAAGAGCCTCCCTGTTAATGGGGTATTGGGGCTTACAGGGAAAAAAGGTAGGGTCTGTCAGCCTCATCTATGCTGGACTTAGAGGAGACGCTCTGCTGGGAGTTTTCTGATCCCAGCCAATGGGGTGGACCTGTTTTATTGATCCAGGGTAGGATCTTACAGAGGTCGGGGTTAAATGCTTGAGAAGGAAAATAGGCTGCAGAGCAGCCATTAGGGTAGGGTTAGGAGAGATTTGGAGGGGAGCTTGTAGCTTCTGCATAATATCTCGTCCTAAAAGGGGTATGGGGCAGTGGGGCCTAATTAGAAAGCTATGTGTAAAAGCAAGGGACGCAAAGCAACAAGGTAAATGTAGGGTCTGTCTGCAGGTGGTGTGATTGCCTTTACTACCTGTTAGGAGAAGGCTGGAAGGAAGTGTACATCTCTGCTGTATGAATTACAGCAGAGAATGTGGTTCCCGGATCAAGAACACAACATTCTTATCAGCCATGGCAAGCGTTACTCTGGGCTCAGCCTCTGTGATGTTGAGCAGTGAAGCCAGGATGAGTCCTGGGGTCCGTTAGTCGAGGTGACAGTCGTCTGGCTCATAGTTCCTGATGACAGAAATTGGCAGCTAGTTGGAGGAGCTGCCCCTTTGGCATTTTAGGAGTTGAGACGGCCTCCTTCCTCAAAGGGAGAGGGGACAGTCCTTCTAGTGTCCTTCCTTTTGCAAAAGGGACAAGGGCCAGAGGGGGCCCTGCTGGCTAGGTGAGGCCTAGCCTGACTTCAGTGTCATTCCTGATAACAGTTGTACCAGGTGTTTGGGCCTGTCTTCGGTGGGGTCCCTCCTCGTGGGCCCAAATCTGGTTCAGTCTGTGAAGGCAGGGCGCTCGCAAGGGTAGCAGACATTAATTTAGCCTTTCTCTGATCTTGTTTCTTGTCCCTCCGTACCCTAGGCTCCCTTTCCACTTCATCCCTATTAGAGATCTGAAAGGCTGTACCTAAGAGGACTGGGAGCGGAGTCTGTGGACCCAGCTCTAATTTCTGAAGCTTCCTTCTGATGTCTATCTAGAGAGCTGATTGTCCCGATGCCTCACAGATGTCTCAAGGCATATCACTTACTGAACAAAAGCCTGTTGTCCCATGGGGTGGCAATGGAAGTCCAGAGAAGCAAAAGAAGGGGGAGCAAGTCATCAAAAAGAACTACAGGGTGTGACCAGCGGAAAGAGAGTCTGTGTGCCTTTGACTTACGTGCATATCTGATGAATGCATCTTCGTCTTGCCCCTGATGGGACCTAGACATGCAGCCCCAGACCGCTACCAGATTATTCTGCCACAGAATTCTTTAAAGTGGCAGACAGACGCCTTGGAGGAATTTATGTGCCCATCCCATACCCACTAAGAGGGTGGCCAACAAGACTTGCCGATCCCAAGAAATAGAAAGGAGCCTCACACAAGGTCTGGCTATGAGATTCCCCAACGATCAGAGGTTGGACTTAGGATTCCACCAGAGAGTAGCCCCGGCCAGGAAATGGCTCCGAATGCGGATGCGGGGGAAAAGGAGGACGAGTCCAACTCCTGGGATCGGCACCAAAATGTATTAGCGTAGAATTAATCCCTGGTCATTCGCAAAAGGTGAAAGGATTCACAAGGCTCAAAAAAGTAGGAAAGCAAACAAAATCTTATTGAAGGTCAGGCAGAGAGAGAATGCCCATGGCTAAAGGAGACAGCTGACCCCAGGTGACAGAATGCAGGGGTTTTATACTTTTTTATGCTGACGCAGGGACCAGTTATCTTGCAATTGTTAACAGTTGAGTCTGGGCCCTTCTGTGAAGTACTGTCAAGGCTGGCTTCATCCAAAAACTGTCCAGGTGTTTGTGGTCCACAAGGGTAGTGGTATCTGGAGTCTCAGAGCTTAAGCAGTTAATCTTTAAGCCTATTCTTCTAGCTCGCAGGCTTATTCTTACTTTTTCAGACTCATCAGTTAATCTTTAGGCATATTCCTGTTAGCTCCTACACTCATTCTCAGTAGCTCTTCTTATGACTCATCACTTACTTTAGTTGTTTCCAATCCCAAATAATATCAGAGGCGAAACACTCACGATAACATTATTGTTACCTTTTCCCCCTTAACTTCCACTTGGAAATACAGAGGGTATCAAAAAAAAAAATGTACACACATTTTAAGAAAGGAAAAAAATGTACTAAAATTGTAGTATGTACCGATAAAAGGTGAATACAAGTCATGTTTCATTTCTGCAATGACAAGAGGAGCTCAAAGTGCTTACCATCAGCATCCAGGCACTTCTGATTATGGTGAACAACTGTTGGAATAACATTGACGAAAGTGTCCACTGGTTTATTTATTTATTTTTTTGACACCCCTGATAGAACTCAACATGGGGCATCATTTTAAAACAGACTTCATAGCACAAAACGTGAAACTGGTGGCACATATGTCAATGCCCAGCAATGGTATGAGATTTGGAAGAATACTTTCTTCTTGGAGAGGTATTACACTAAATACATGATTAGGTACTTCTCAAAAACCTTAGGGGAATTGCTAGAGCTACCACCAAAGTACTAGCCAATAAGGAAAAATCCATAAATTCCCTTGCATGACTTATATTAGAGAGCAGAATTGCTCTTGACAATCTAGCTAAACAGGGTAGGGGTTACTCTAGCATTAAAGAACTCCTCTTATACTTGGATAAAACACCTCTGGTGAAATAGAGATGGAACTAGATAAAATATGGGCACAAGCCAAGTGATTAAATACAGGGCCCACTGACACCTTCGTGGTTCTTGAATACCTTCAGCTGGCTGCCCTCAGGTAGTGACTCCTGGTTCACGTCTATTCTACAAACTGGACTTATCATTTTGCTTGTTATTATATATGAATATTTGCTGCTCTAAAACTTTGTTTTGCATAGGTCAATGTTATAAAGACACCACTCTGACAATGGTCGCTCAACGTTTTGAGATGATCACTAAGGCCTTCGAGACTTCATAGGAAAAACCTCAAGAAACTACAGAACATGTTTGTCCTTAAAGAAACATAATGGTAAAGACTTCCTGCGTTCTGGTGCAATTGCTCAAATGTGGCCTAAGGCTCCTAAGGAAAATAAAATCATGCTCCCTTCTATGTGGGACAGAATATATTGGGAATGAGTATATTCCTGGCGACAAGAGAGCAACGATGCTTTTAATAAGTGATCAGTGTTGCTTTCCCACGATTGATCAGTGAGGCTTTCAAGAAAAGACCTCAATCAAAGAGGTGAAACACAAAAAGTAATATAAATGCAACCACTTTACAATGGAGTTAGAGCTTCCATCCTAGAGGAAGTACCTTGCACATCTTACTCCACAAATCCTTGGAATGTTAAAACTGGGCAACAGAACCTTTCAAATGGGCCTAAAGCAGCATTTCAGCATAACCAGAAAGCAGACAATATAACTAGTGGCTGGAATTTTAAATATTCTTTAGAATTAGCACCAGTATGGGCTGAAAATTAAAAATATGTTTTAGAATTAGCATCACAATTTTGGCTTGTCAACACATACAGAAATTCCTTCTTTCTATTCATGTAATTGTTCCCCTTCACTTTCTCATAAACGCCCCTTGCCATGACTCCTAATTGAAACCCTGTAGTGTTTCTGCCCGAATCAGTGCTTTACCAATAGCCATTCATTTGGATATAAAATAAATGCTAGTTGCCCCTCACGTTGGTCTTCTACTTTTAGGCTAATAGTTTAGAAATGGATTTTGTAAACAATTCAAAGAATTATCCCGATAATTTATCAACAAAAACTCTAAGGCCCTGCGTATGTCTGTTTTTTATTGGGACAGGCACAAGGGGAAGAGAGAGCAGAATTGTTGGAGATGAATCAACTGGGCAATTTTCTCACAGCTCCTCCCTTCCCTATGGTTTATATAATATATAGACATGTGCGTGTGCGTGTGTGTGTGTGTGTGTCAAAGCAGCAAGCTTCCAAATTTCTCAGCCAAAGGACAGGATGGAATATCACACCCTTTTTAACACATTAATTGATTTAACTCATTTTCACTGATAAAAACTGCTCAGTCTCCTAGGGGCTTTCACATACTCCAAAATAGAATTCACAGGGACTTCCCAACACCTCCAGTCAGTGTACAAGCCTTAGTTCTTGTCTCTCCTTCTGCTTTATGGTTAAAGAGCTCCTTGTGCTTTGGTTGTGTTTTGTTCTGAGAAGAAACGGTACCCATGTCCGTGTTTCCCATTTCTTTCAACCCACATTGTTGGGACACAGACCCCACTGGCACTACGTTAGAATGCCCAGCCCGTCACGGCCCTGCCACAACGCAGGTGTCCACGCAGCTTTTCCTCAGAACACTGTTGCCAACTGGGGGTCTTTCTAGCTGCCTCACGGGGAACCCACTTCTGGGCAAAATCTCCAACTGCTTTAGACAGGATCCAAAGAGTAACCTCCAATAAGACTCAAACAGATTCCTCCAAACCTCTCCCCAGAATGAATCAATACCCCATAAATAAAGAGGATCTCCAAAGAATCAAGCCGATAATGAAAGATTATAAGGCTCGGGGCCTTATTATCTCCTGAACACATCCATAAGGCAGGGAGAAGAGAGGACCATTTGTGTTTAGGGCTCAGATAACATTCTCTAGTGGATGAAGTGATGTGGGGAGCGTCCTCTGGACATGTGCCAGCAAAGAGGGAAAGCGGGAAAGGCCTGGGTCCCACATCACTAGGACTCTGCGTCTAGGTTTCTCAGGAATGAATCTCAGGCCCAAGCAAAATTCTTAAATCTTTATTTTTAAGGGGGCATAAAATTCTAAATATTTCTGCAAACACTTAACATGTTCCAAAAAAGTATATGAATAAAGAACTTGCTGTATAATGCAAAATATTACAATGGCAGATTAAATATTATCATGATCAGAACACTTAGGCTTGGTAAAGATGGTTTGGTAAAACAAAAAGTTTTGGTAAAGATGGTTTGGTAAAGCAAAAAGGCATCAGAAACATTAATATTGAACACAGGAGCCAATGTGAATGAACATGTCTTGGCTTTATCCCATGATTTGACCATCAAAACAAAATAAAATAACAATAGTTAAGGATTAGAACATACTGCATGAAGAAAGAATCTCAATTTATACAAACACTAATTAAAAATTCTGGAAAAAGGAACTGTTTCATACCACGAAAAGGATAGGAGGAAAAATGGGAAAAGTAGCATGATTTTGCAAATATGGTAAAAGTTGATTTGGGCAATGACCAAAATAAATGCTAAAATTTTTAAAAGCTTGAGAATTATGATAACACACAGAGTGTAGCCTGAATGTATCTCAAGATACTTAATGACTTTTTTGTGAAGAAACATGGAAGATACCACAGTAACCAAATAATCCAATTTAGTATTGCTTATTCATGAGACCTGGTAACAATAGTATGTGCATCCTGGCATGACGTACTGAAAATCCTCAACACTTCTTTTGTATTGCTACAAAAGGTACACAATATAAATGCAATCATCAAACAAATGAAACTTCAAACAAAGCCTGTTATTTACATGATTAGTAATAGAAAAGAGCTATGGTTGACAGCTACTGATCATTCAGGATGTTGTCAGCGGTTCCCTTCATGTGACTCTTCTGACACATACCCACTTGTCACTTTTCACAGAGGTCACAATCATAGCTTTCCATAGCTGAGGGATGTCTAACACAGGTAAATCCAAACCTGTGACAGCTCAGCAGAGAACAAGTGTTTTCTTTCTTGCAAAAGTCAGTTAGAGGAAACTGTTCCACACATTTCTTGAACCCTGACTCATTCAATGTGCTTCTCTTCCCTCATCGTTGTAGGGAAAAGGAACAGCAGAGAAATATATAGAATGAAAACGTCTTCATGAAACTTGTTTTACCACTGATAGTCATATTCCACTACCTAAAATTTGGTGACACTACCACATTAAGATGAAAGAGTGATTGGGAAATTTAGACGAGTCGTGGGCCTAAGGACAACAGTAAATGGTTATTGGTGACCATGCAGTATATGGCATAGGGGTCTCTTTTTACTAGATTTATTATTTATATATATTATATTGTGGACTGACTTGGCAGGATTTCCCAAATCCATTACCTTTGTAAGATTTCTTTCATCTGCTTAATATCCTACGAGGTCTCTATTGCTCTATACATTTTCTCTTGTCCTGAGAAGGGTGGCTTTTGCTTGAAGTCGTCACACATTTATCACATTCTACATTTTCTTCATTGTATGAATTCTCTATTCAGTAAGATTCAATCTTTGACAGAAAGCTTTCACATTTTCATTAAACAGTCAGTATTTATCCATAGTGGAAGATTGCAGACGGTTGAATGCATACAGAATATTTCTTATATTAATTATCTTCACAATGTTTCTTTCCCCAGAGAATTGTCTGATGTCCCGAAAGGACTAAACTTATCCTTAGTGGTTGAAAGACTGTCTATATACACTTTGAGGGTTTTCTTCCAGTGTAAGTACTTGCTAATAACTTAACGTTATGTCCTCCCCAAATTCATGTGTTGAAATCTAATCCCAAAGGTGCTGGGATTTGGAGGTGCAGGCCTTTGAAGGTGATGAAGTCATTAGGGCAGAGTCTTTATTAAAGAGACCCAGAAGAGTTCCCTTGCCCCTTCCTCCATGTGAGGAAACCGCAAGAAGATGGCCATATACGAACCAAGAAGTGGATCCACACTACACACCAAATCTGCCAGCGCCTTAATCTTGGACTCTCCACTTTCCAGAAAGGTGAGAAATCAATGTTTGTTATTTAAGCTAACCACTCTATGGTATTTTGTATAATAGCCTAAGACAGTTCTCTTATATTTGGTGAGGAGCTTCCTGAGGAATTTCCATGTTCATCAGCTTAATAAATTTTAGTCTCTTCTATAAGTTCTGCAATCTCTTCTGACCGACTTGTAACTTTCCCTACATTCATCTTTACAATTTATCCCCTGTGAGTTCTCTGATGTTCTTAAAAGTATGCTTTCTGGTGGAAAGCATTCCAAGTTCCGTAACATTTTCAGGGATGTTTCATTTGTGTGAGTTCTCTGATGTAATGCAAGATTTGATGTCTGGATGAAGGTTTTTCCATATTTATTACAATCATGTCAAATTCCCTGTGAGTTTTCTGATGTTCTCTGAGGTTTGACTTCCGGTGGAAATGTTCCTTACTTCTATCACATTTATAAGCTTACGCCCTGATATGATCAATAAGAAATACGAAAGCCAAATTATGCCACTTTGGCAAAAGAAGTATTTTGAGTGAAAGAAACTGAAAAACAGTACACAGAAAAACCTTTTCAGTCTCTCCCCATCTGCCGAAAGGTAGGGTATAAATCCTCCTTCATAAAGGTGTTCCCCATCCCCTCTGGTATCAGCAAGAGAAGACAACTCCTATCATTGTAGATGGCCCCAACTGATATCTGCAGAAACAAATCTTAATGAAATACACTTATCTTCCATTGGTTTCCTCGTATAGTGACCTTCCCAAAACTTACGACTATAGAAGCTCTAAATCCTAATCTTTTGAGACTTCTTCGCAAATGTTTTGTCCTTTTGTTGAAATGGCACATAAACCTCCAGGTCTGATCACGTCTTTGGAGTTTTCATTTCATTTATGTGAGGATCTCCAAAAGCATATGAAATAAACCATTTTCTCCTATCAATGTCTTTCAATCTGCAGGGTTCCAGCCACTAAGAATAACAGAGCATAAGAAAAAGTTTTTTTCCTCCCCTTGGCTTTTAACCTCTGACAACTCTATGAAGATTTTCCTACATTACCACCTTTATAGGATTTTCACCTTTGTGAGTTTTCTGATGTTTTCATAGGTGAGACTCATTGTAGAGAGTGTATAAATCACTACACGCCCCTGTGTGAACTGTTTCATAAGTTCAATTTTGAGAGTTAACTTGAAAACAAAACCTTTTTTGCATCAGTTACTTTTGTAGCATTTCTCCCTATATGCAGTCTCTGATGTATCATGAAGGCTGATTTCCAAAGAAAAAATTTCCCACGTTTCATACATTCACAGAGTTTTTTCCCCTTCATGAATTCTCTGATGTCCTATGAGGTATGACATGAAAATAAACTCTTTCAGATTCATAGGGTTTCTGTCCTGTGGTGAATGCTCAGATGTTTTCCAAGATGTGACTTTTGGCTGAAACTTTTTCCACATTCATTGCATTCATAGGGTTTCTCCCCCGTGTGAATTCTCTCATGATTTCTAAGGCATGACCTCTGGCTGAAAGTTTTTCCACATTCAGTACATTCATAGGGTTTCTCCCCTGTGTGAATTCTCTCATGATTTCTAAGGCATGATCTCTGGCTGAAAGTTTTTCCACATTCAGTACATTCATATGGTTTTTCCCCAGTGTGAATTCTCTGATGCACTCCAAGGCTTGACTTATCGGTGTAAGTTTTACCACATTCATTACATTGATAGGGTTTCTCCCCAGAGTGAGTTCTCTGATGTTTTCCAAGGCTTGACTTCTGGGTGTAACTTTTACCACATTCATTACATTGATAGGGTTTCTCCCCTGTATGAGTTCTCTGATGTCCTTTCAGGTTTGACATGGAGGTGAAAGCTTTCCCACATAAGTTACATTGATAGGTTTTCTCTCCTGTGTGAGTTCTCTGATGTCCTTTGAGGTTTGACATGGAAGCCAAAGCTTTCCCACATTCATTACATTGATAGGGTTTCTCCCCTGTGTGAGTTCTCTGATGTTTTCCAAGATGTGATTTCTGGATGAAAGTTTTACCACATTCATTACATTTATAGTGTTTCTCACCAGAGTGAGCCTTCTGATGTTGTGTAAGCTGTTGTTTGTATACAAAAGCTCGCCCACATTCCCCACATTCATAGGGCTTCTCCCCAGTGTGAGTTCTCCAATGTATATTCAAATCTGACTTCCAGAGGAACGTCTTCCCACATTCATTACATTGATAGGGTTTCAACCCTTTGTGAATTCTCTGATGTTCTCTGAGCTGTGATAAGGAGATGAAAGCTTTCCCACATTCATTACATTTGTAGGGTTTCTCCCCTATGTGAGTTCTCTGATGTCTTCTCAGGTGTGACACGCAGGTGAAAGCTCTTCCACATTCATTACACTTATAGGGTTTGTCCCCTGTGTGAGTTCTCTGATGCTGTCTGAGGTGTGACATGGTGGTGAAAGCTTTTCCACACTCATTACATGCATATGGTTTTTCCCCTGTGTGAATTCTCTGATGTTTTCCAAGGCTTGACTTATCGGTGTAAGTTTTACCACATTCATTACATTGATAGGGTTTCTCCCCTGTGTGAATTCTCTGATGATTTGTAAGATTTGACTTCTGCCTGAAAGGTTTTCCACATTCGTTACATTGATAGGGTTTCTCCCCTGTGTGAGTTCTCTGATGTACAACTAGGGATAATTTCCAGGAAAAAGCTGTCCCACATTCATTACATTCATAAATTTTCTTACCTATGTGACTCCTTCGATGTAAAATGACGGACGACCTCTTTGAGAAGGATTCTTGACATTCATTACACTCATAGTGTTGTTCCCTTCCATGAGTTCTCCTCTGTATACTGAAGGCTGACTGAGAACCGAAAGTTTCATTACATGTCTTATTATCACAAGATAGCTCTAATGTGTTAGTTCTCTTTTGTACGTTAATGGGTGAATTGTGGCTCAAGTTTTTCCCACACTCAAGGGGTTGCATCGCTGTGTGACTTCTCTGATATTCTCTGAAATGCGCTTTTTGATCAAAAGTTTTCTCTCTTGCATCAGTTCTCTGAAGTTGAGCAATCCTCTCAAAATTGTTCCCAATTTTATTACATTTATCTTCATGAAATTCACAGTGACTCTTCTCTGTGTAAAAACTTGCAGAGACATCAAGAGAAGATTTATCACATAGTTCCCTTCCAAATTTATAATGAGATGCTTCTTTTGTGTAAGCACTGTTCCACGTAATGAAGGCAGCCTTATCATGCATAGTATTACCACATTCATTACATTCAAAATACTGCCCCAAAATAAGTTCCTCCACACCACTAAAAGTTTGCAAATTTAGATTGTAATCAAAAGACTTCTCTCCAGTATTTCTTCTCTCATTTCTAGTATCAGAGTGAGATGCATTAAACTCATTAGTCATCTTTCTTGAGTAATTATGAGGAGCCAATTGGTAGAAATCCAAG
The DNA here is from genome assembly GCF_004115265.2 of Rhinolophus ferrumequinum. Taxonomy (NCBI): domain Eukaryota; kingdom Metazoa; phylum Chordata; class Mammalia; order Chiroptera; family Rhinolophidae; genus Rhinolophus; species Rhinolophus ferrumequinum. Next base: position 9,171,391 of record NC_046295.1, on the reverse strand, counting down.
TATGTAGGCCCTATAGTGTCATCTGCAGATAACACTTTTCTTGAAGGAACAATGTCTCTGCCCGGATTGAACTGTTTTCCTGAAACTTTCTCTTGTTCATTAGTCAATGATTGGCTGCTGGTGAATAAAACTTGACATAAATACTTGTCTTGGTTTTCTTGGGTATTCTCTAAATGATCAAGTTGCCAGTCTTCTAAACATGAGAAATTTAAAAAATGCTTATTAAATTTAACACATTTTTTTACGCCAAAAGTCTTACAGACATTTGCCCTGCTATACATTTAACAGCTTTATTTCTTGCTAAGTCTTCGAACCCTGTAGTAATTCCAAGTATATGTTAACTATACTCTCTTTCCTTGGGTGACAGGAAGCTTGATGTAAGGGAAAAAGGGAAAAGAAATTGGAGTTGAATATCATGTGTACTTTGGCATTTTAAAATATAACGTACAAACTTGGTCATAAACGAAAGGAACAATGAATTGGGAACCAAAGGTTTTAACAAAGTTGGGTCCTGGGAACTGAAAAAAATCAGAGAATGGTATAAATTCAATAGCAAACAATAAAAAAATCATGCTTAAGGGTTTTTAGAGGTTCCAGCAGAGAAAGGGTTTGGATAAAGGAAATCACGGGAGATAATGTCATAGAAATGATGATGTGAGGTGAGCCTCTTGAAATCTCCCCAGCAATTTACAACAAATTGAACAACTATAATTCCACAAAGGACTCCCTGAGCAGCAGACAGGCAAAACTAAGAGACGTGCAATTGAAAGCATCTAAAGGTGGGCAAATTGGGCTAGTGGGAGAGATGGGAAGGGTAAGTAGGAGACGTGCGCCGACCACAGGCCATAGGACATATGCAGACTGGAACTCAGAGCTCCGGAGGTACCACAGTCATGAGAGAGGGAAGAATTCAGATTGCTAGTGCTTCCCTATGGCCCACAGTCCTGCCTAAGGGATCAGCATGTAGCACAACTGAACCCCACCCTCACAGCAGAGACCTCAGAGCAAAGACTAAGGGAAGAAGGGTGAAAACAGCGGTTTAAGCCTTCACTGCCAATCAGAGAATGGAAGGCTTATGCACGGAGCCTAACTGACAGCTTCCCATCCTCGCAGAGCTCGCCCACCCCCACCTTCCAGTGCTAGAAGTGGAACGGTAGCACTGTGAGATCAAAAGAACAGAATATTTGCAGATTTGAGAAGTGCAGCCTGCAGTCAAGGACTCATGGCCCAACTAGTTCTGGCAAAGGAGAAAGAGTCTTGGGTGCAGGATGGACTGTGCTGGTGGTCGCCGACATTGCTCTGGACCACCTGTCACAACCCACCCGCCCCTGATCCCACCTATCTGGGCGGATCCCTGCAGGGGTAAACAGAGCCGCTGAAATACACAGGCCCTGAATCTGGTGCAGGAAGCGCTTCCAAACTTCAGAAGCTCTCTACATCACCCAACAGAGACAGTACCCTGAGACCAAGGTGACCTGCTCACAGAGTAGAAGCCCACCTTCCAGGGAATGCCCCCATTGTCTGAGAAGCCGGGACAACGCAAAGAAAATATAACACTACAGCGTGAGAGAGAATAAAAGGCTGCAATTAGAGAGAAAATAAAACACTCTACCAACACCTACTGGAAAGCAAAAGAAAGACCTCTTCCTATCAACCTGCTGCAGAACCTACTCCTGTAGGTGCCCAGGAAGACAAACAATAATTCATTAATTGCCATGAATAACCAAGGTAACAAAGCAGGTCAGAAAGAAAATGAAAAGTTTCCAGAAAATGAACTTAAGTACATGGATATATGTGACTTAAATGACAGAGCATTCAAGATTGCAGTTCTTAAAAAACTCAACAAGATACAAGAAAACACTGAGAGGCAGTTTAATGAACTCAGAAAGACAATCAAAGAACAAAATGGACATTTTACCAAAAAGATTGAAATTTTAAAAAAGAACCAAATAGAATTTCTGGAGATTAAGAACTAAACAGAAGAAATGAAAATTGAAACACCAGCTTAGGTAATAGAGCTCACCAGATGAAGAAAAGAATCAGTCACATCGAAGATAGACATTTGGAAATGACAGAGATGGAAGAAGAAGAGAGAGTTGAAAGTTAAAAGAAATGAAAGAACTCTACAAGAACTCTCTGACTCCATCAGAAAGGGCAATATAAGAATAATGGGCATACCAGGAGGAGAAGAAAGGGCGAAGGGAACAGAGAGTGTACTTAAACCAGTAGTCAACGAGAATTTCTCAAACCTGTGGAAAGAACTGAATCCTCTAATCCAAGAAGCCAATAGAGCACCTTATTACCTCAACCCGAAAAGGCCTTCTCCAAGGCACATTGTATTGAAGCTATCAAAAATAAACGACAAAGACTCCTCAAGGCAGCCAGGAAAAAGAAGACGGTAACCTACAAAGGAAAGCCCATTAGATTATCATCAGATTTTTCAGCAGAAACTCTACAAGCCAGGAAGGAGCAGACAGTAATATTCAAACTACTGAAAGAGAGAAATTATGAGCCAAGAATAACATATCCAGCAAAGATATACTTTAGATATGAAGCAGGAATAAAGGCCTTTTGATATGTATAGAAGCTGAGGGAATTTTCTAACATACGACCTGCACTAAAAGAAATACTGGAGGCTATTTGACCTGAAACAAAAAAGCAAAAGAATACAAAACCATGATTAGAATTACGAACAGGACAGACTGAAGCAGGAAATGGCAACTGGTACACCAAATAGGGCACTACACACTTAAACATAACATACAGAGTAAAGAAGAAAAAAAAACACTTAAAAAAAACAAGAGGAAAAAGACAACTTGCTACTGCAGCTCAGAAACCAACTCACAGAGTAAATAGGGATAATTTGTGACAACAAAAACATAAAACAGGGGAGAGTAAAGGCCCGAACCGGAATACAGGAATGGAGAAAGTAAGCATGGTGAAGGAAATGGAATACTCCAAATATGAAACTTTCTTTTACATAAAGTTAATGGTAACCGCTCAAAAAAAATCCAGAACTGAAATATATAATATATATATAAAAAAAGAAACAGAGGGGAAAAATCATAGAATATCACCACAATGAAATAACAGCAACAAAAAGGCAAAGAAACAATGGAGACAGCGTCCTACCTGAAAACCAAAGATAGAATGATAGGAAATCATCATATATCAATAATTACCCGAAATGTAAATGGACTGAACTCATCAATAAAAAGGCAAAGAGTACCAGAATGGATCAAAAACTTAACCTAACCGTATGCCGCCTCCGAAAGACACATCTCAACCACAAGGACAAATACAGACTGAAAGTGAAAGGGTGGAAATTGACACTCCAAACAAAAGGGATTCGGAGAAAATCAGGTATAGCTATACTGATATCAAATGAAACAGACTTCAGGATAAAAAAGGTACAAGACAGCAAAGATGGATATTTCACAATGATAAAAGGGACTATACAATAAGAAGATACAACAGTCATCAATATTTATGTCCCCAATCAGGAAGCATCGAAATATATCAAGCAACTACTAACAGAGCACAAGGGAGAAACTGACCAAAACACAATTATAGTAGGGGCTCCAAATACGTCATTGACAACTATGCATAGATCATCCAAATAGAAAATAAATAAATAACAGCCCTAAATGACACACATTAGATAAAATGGACATAAGTGACATGTACAGAGCACTTCATTCTAGAAAATCAGACTATACATTTTTTTATACTGTACATGGAACATTCTCAAGGATAGACCATATATTGGGACATAAAACTAACCTCAGCAAATTTAAGAAGACTGAAATCATACCAAGGCTATTCTCTGATCACAAGGTTTTGAAATTGTTTATCAACTGCAAAAAAAGGAGGAAAAACAACAAATACGTGGAGATTAAACAACATACATTTAAAGAACGACCGGGTCAAAGAAGAAATAAGAGGAGAGATCAGAAGTTACACAGAAACAAATGAGAATGAAAATACATCCTACCAAAAATTTCTGGGATGCAGCAAAAGTAGTCTTAACAGGGAAATTTATATCATTACAGGCCTATCTCAAGAAACAAGAAAATCTCAAATAAATAACCTCACGTTAGAGCTTAAAGAACTGAGAAAAAAGAAGACAAATGAAACCCAAGCTCAGCAGAAGAAAGGAAGTAATAAAAATCAGAGCAGAACTAAATGAAATAGAGAACAAAAAGACAATAGAAAAAATTAATGTGACAAAGAGCTGGTTCTTTGAAAGATTAACTAAATTGACAAACCTTGGCTAGACTCACCAAGATAAAAGAGAAAAGACACTAATAAATAAAATCAGAAATGAAAGAGGGGAAGTTATCACAGATGCCACAGAAATATAAAGGATCATCCAAGAATACTATGAGGACTATATACCACCAAATTCAATAACCTAGAAGAAATGAACAAATTCTTAGAAACATAGAGCCTTCCTAGGCTGAATCATGAAGAATTGGAAAACTTAAATAGACCGATCACCAGTAAGGAAATTGAATCAGTCATCCAAACCTTCCCAAAAGCAAAAGTCCGGGACCAGATGGCTTCATTAGTGAACTCTACCAAACCTTCAAAGAGGATCTAATACCCTGCTCAAAATCTTCCAAAATATGGATGAAGACACAGTACTCCCTAACTCATTTTATGAGGCCAACACTACCCTAATACCAAAACCTGGTAAGGATAACACAAAAAAAGAAACCTACAGACCAATATCTCTGATGAATACAGATGCAAAAATCCTAAACAAAATTCTAGCAAATCGAGTGCAACAATGAATTAAAAAGATCATTCATCGTCACCAAGTGGGGTTTATCCCATGGGCAGAAGGATGTTTCAACATATGCAAATGCATCAATGTGATACATCACATAAACAAAATAAAGGACAAAAATCATATGATTATATCAATTGATGCAGAAAAAGCATTTGACAAGATACAACATTCATTTGTGATTAAAACACTTAATCAAATAGGTACAGAAGGAAAATACCTTAACATAATAAAGGCCATGTATGACAAACCCTCAGCTAATCTCATAATTAATGGTGAAAAACTGAAGCCCTTTGCTCTACGTTCGGGAACACGGCAGGGCTGTCTCCTATCACCTCTGCTTTTCAACAAAGCGTTGGAAGTCCTCACCAGAACAATCAGGCAAGAGAAAGAAATAAAAGGCATCCAAATTGGGAATGAAGAAGTTAAATTGTCACTCTTTGCAGATGACATGATGCTATATACAGAAAACTCTAAAGATTCCAACAAAAAGCTATTAGAAACAATCAACGAATACAGTGAAGTTGCCAGCTACAAAATCAACGTATAAAAGTCCATTTCATTCCTATATACTAACAATGAAATCTCAGAAAAGGAAATTGAAAAACAATTCCTTTTGCAACTGCAACAAAAAGAATCAAATACCGAGGAATAAACTTAACCAAGGACGTGAAAGACCTATATGCTGAAAAGTACAAGACATTTTTAAAAGAAATTGAAGAAGACACAAAAAAAGGAAAGACATTCCGTGCTCATGGATTGGAAGAATCAACATAGTTAAAATGACCATATTACTCAAAGCAATATACAGATTTAATGTAATCCCCATCAAAATCCCAATGGCATTTTTAAAGAAATAGAACAAAAAAATCATCATATATGTTTGGAACCACAAAAGACCCCAAATAGCCAAAGCAATCCTAAGAAAAAAGAACAATGCTGGAGGTATCGCACTCTCTGACTTTAGGTTGTACTACAGGGCAACAATAATCAAAACAGCATGGTACTGGCAGAAAACCAGACACACAGACCAAGGGAATGGAACTGAGAACGCAGAAATAAAACCACATAAATATGGACAGATAATTTTTGACAATGAAGCAAAAAACATACAGTGGAGAAAAGACAGCCTCTTCAATAAATGGTGATGGCAGAATTGGAAAGCCACAGGCAAAAAAAATGAAACTGGACTGCTATCTGTCACCATGTACCAAAATTAATTCAAAATGGATCAAAGACTTAAGCATAAGACCTCAAACAATAAACTGCATAGAAGAAACACAGGTACTAAACTTACAGACCTTGGGTTCAAAGAGCATTTTATGAATTTTGACTCCAAATGCAAGGGAAGTAAAGCTAAAATAAATGAATGGGACTACATCAAACTTAAAAGCTTCTGCACAGCAAAAGAAACATCGACAAAATAAAGAGGTAACCAACATAATGGGAGAAGATTTTTGCAAACATGCCTCCGACAAAGGGGAATATCCAAAATGTACAAGGAACTTATACAACTCAACAAGAAAACAAACACCCAATTGAAAAATGGGCAGAGGAACCTGAAGAGATATATTTCTCCGAAGAGGGACACAGAAATGGCAAAATAGACATATGAAAAAATGCTCAACATCACTAATCATCAGAGAAATGCAAATAAAAACCACAATGAGGTTTCACCTCACCCCGGTTAGAATGGCTATCACGACAAATAGTAACAAGTGTTGAGGATGCTGTGGAGAAAAAGGAACCCTCATATACTGTTAGTGGGAATGCAGACTGGTGGCAGCTGCTATGGAAGGCAGAGTGGAGGTTCGTCAAAAAATTACGAATACAATTACCATATAAGTAAGCAATCCCTCTCCTGGGTATTTACCCCAAAAATCTGATAACATTTATACACAAAGACAAGAGTCTTCCAATGTTCATTGCTGCTTTATTTATGGTGTCTAAGACATGGAAACAACCAAAATGTCCTTCGATAGATGAATGGATAAATAAGTTGTGGTACATATACACAATGGAATACTATTCGGCGGTAAGAAAAGATGAAATAGGAGCATTTGTGACAACGTGGGTGGATCTGAGATTATAATGCTAAGCGAAATAAGTCAGACAGAAAAAGTAGAGAACCGTATGATTTCACTGATATGTGGTACATAAACCAAAAAGAACTAAAGAACTAGACAAGAAAATGAGAAACAAAACCTCATAGACACAGACAATAGTTTAGTGGTTTTACCAGAGAGTCAGGGGGGAAAGGAGTGGTAGATGAGGGTAAGGGGGATCAAATATGTGGTGATGGAAGGAGAAGTGACTCTGGCTGGTGAGCACACAATGGGATTCATAGATGATGTTATATAGAATTATACACCTGAAATTTATGTAACTTTACTAACAATTGTCACTCCAATACACTTTAATTAAAAAAAAAAAAGAGAGAGAGAAAAGAAAAGGGTAAAGGGGAGTCAATATATGTGCAGAAGGAGATTGACTTTGGGTGGTGAACACACGATGCAATATACAAATGATGCATTATACACTTCTACACTTGAAAACCTATATCATGTTATTAACCAACGTAACCACCGTAAATTTAATAAAATTAAAATGGCTAAGAAAAAGAATCAAGAAAAAAACTAAATACTCTATTGTGTACATAAAATTCTAGAATGGAAAACGATTGCAACAGAAAGTACATCAGTGGCTGACAGGAACCAGGGAAAGGGATCGAAGGAGAAAAATGACTGCAAAGAGCTACCAGAAAACTTTTAGGGGTGACAAAAATATTTTATATAATTATTTTGGTGGTGGTAATCTCCTATAGACATTTCCAAAACTACTCAAATTATACAATGAACATTACTGACTTTTAATTTCTGTTAATTGCACCCCAATAAAAGTAATTTCAATATTAAGAGGGAGAGAGGGAAAATAGAATTGCATTCCAGAGGGAGTGAGGTGGTCAGGTCTGCTCACCCACAGAGACAACGTGGCTGTAGTTCTCCAGCATCACGTCTCTGTAGAGGGCCCTCTGAGCAGGGCCCAGGTGCTGCCACTCCTCCTGGGTGAACTCCACAGTCACGTCCTTGAAGGACACTGAGGCCTGTAACAGCATATTTCTTACTCAATCACAAGGGTTCAGAAACAGGTGACACGGTAAATACCTTAGCAAACTAATTTTTATCAGAATTACTGTTGAGAATTTAAAACAACTTTTATAACGGAACCCTATGATGGCATATCATTGTCTTACACTGTAGGGGTACTCACATAATTGGTACAAAGATTAGTCTAATGCCCTGATATATTTGTATTTATTTCTAAATTATATACCATAGACTGTCAGTTAATATACTAATTATAAAGCTTAGTGACTTGTGTTTTAGATACAGTTTTATAACCAGGCTTCCTGTCATCTTTTCCTGTGCCCTAGTGGACTGTCCTAGGCACTCTCTAGGGTACACACACCCCTTTGGAGTTCTCTGCTGGGATAATAGGAAACCAACAAAAAGACACAGGTAAGCACTGGAGGTTGTACGCATCATCAGATTTGGCGTTTAGATGCAATGCTGTGCAACAGGGGAGAAAGTTTTACTTAGCAAAACAGAAGACACCAATTTAAGGACCTTGAGGACATTATGCAAAGTGAAATAAGTCAAATACTAGATGATCTCTCGAACGAAGGACGGACAATTAAGTTCGCAAATTTTGCAATGATGTTGCTGACCTTTTTTGATAATAGAGGGATTATTCATTATGAATTTGACCAACTGGACAAACAGTTAACCACGTGTACTATTTGGAAGTGCTGAAAAGGCTGCATGAAAAATTTAGACGACCTGAACTCTTTGCCAACAATTCATGGCTCTTGCATCACGACAATGCACCAGCTCACATGGCAGTCTGTGACGGAAAGTTTTGACAGTAAACAAATAACTGTATTGGAACACCCTCCCTACTCAACTGATCTGGCCCCCAATAACTTGTTTCTTTACCGGAAGATAAAGGATATATTGAAAGAAAGACATTTTTATGACATTCAGGACATCAAGGGTAACACGATGACACCTCTGATTAGGGTGCCTGGGCTGATAACCATTCCAGAAAAAGACTTCCAAAACTGCTTTGAAGGGTGGACTAGGTACTGGTGTTGGTGCATAGTTTCTGATGGAGAGTACTTCGAAGGGGACCATAGTGATATTCAGCAATGACGTATGTACCACATTTTCTAGGATGAGTTCGCGAAATTGTCAGACCTCGTATATGGGGAGCGTACAAAGAAACAAAAAAACACGTGAGGTCATAGTGACAATAGATTGGTGGTTGCCAGAGGCAAAGGATGATGGGTAGGAGAAATGGGTGAACTGTTTTTGTAGTTTACATAACTTGAAAATTAAAGAGAGAAAAATGGCGTTTATTAAGGTAAATCAATGGGGAGGAAGAATGGGAAACAGATTCCTTAAAGAGAAAGGAATAAAATTTTGATCACTATATTTCTTCACAGCTGTACCTAGAGAAGCCACATGAGCAGCTGGGTAAATACTGATGACACTGTGAGATAAGGGAAAATATGTATACAGATGCCCGAGTTCTGATGATTCGACTTACAATTTTTACCGTTATGATACTGTGAAAGTGATACACCTAATGAATTACATGAGATATTCAACACTTTATTACTCTATCGGCTGTGTGGCAGATGATTTTTGCCCAACTGGAGGCTAATGTAAGTGTTCTGAGCACGATGAAGGGAGCCCAGGCTAAGCTATGATGGCCGGTAGGTTAGCTGTACTAACTCCATGTCTGACTTACGGCATTTTCAACGTATAACGGGTTTATCAGGATGTAACCCCATCCTAAGCAGAGGAGCATATGGATATACGGGTCTCCGCCCCTGGTTCCCAGCACAGAGCTCCTAAAAACCTTGTAAATTCCTAAGTGATAAGAGCACCGGGAGCATCGTTTGTTTTAATGAGGTGACTGTGGGTGGGCTCCAGGACGGGCACTGGTCACCAGAGAGACCAGGCCATAATCGGAAGCTTGGAATTTTCAGCCCTGCCTCCCACTTCTCCAGAGGGGAGAGAGAGGATGAAAATAAAGTTAGTAAGTGATCATGACTACATGAGGACTCCTCCAAAAACCCCAAAAGTATGCATTTGGAGAGCCTCTGGGTTGGTGAACATAACAGCCATGTATCAGGAGAGGGATGCACCCCAACACTATGGGGACAGAAGCTCCTGTGCTCAGGACCCTCCCAGACCTCACACAATGTATCTCTTCATCTGGCTGTTCACCTTTACCATGTTCTTTAATAACCCGGTGAATTCCTTTCCCTGAGTGCTGTGAGCTGCTGTAGCAAATTAATCAAAGCCAAGGAGTGGGTTGTGGGAACCTCACATTTATAGCTGATTGGTCACAAGCACAGGTGACAACTGGGACTTGCAGTTGGTACCTGCAGTGCAGTGAGAGCAGTCCAGTAGAACTGAGTCCTTTACCTGTGGGATCTGATGCTATCTCCATGTACATAGTATCAGATCAATTAAATCGTAAGATGCCAATTGGTGTTGTACACACTTACGTGGTAGGAGAACAGAACCCACACATTTAGTGACCAGAAGGGTCAGAAGTAACATATGCTGTGTGCGCAGCAAAGGAGACATACAGGAGGGACGACAACTGGGTTTCTCTAACTCAGTCATACACTGAGATTAGAAGAAATAAAGCAAGGCAAAGAGGTTCACGTTGAGACGGATGTTCTTCATTTGCACTCAAGACACCTACCAACAAAGAGATGGAATTATACACTGCAGTGTTGGTTATATGATTTTGGAACATAAAAGGGAGGTCTAAAATTGACATATAGAGTCATTGGAATCACACACAAAATCAGAGCACATTTTGAAGACAGAAAGGTAGATTCTAAAACTTTTAGGAAGAGGTAAAGAATTTACACTATCCAATACAATTATGAAAACAGAACTAGGTTGAGAGAGTCACAATACTGATTTCATTTTTAGTTTAAAGCAACCGTAATTGGGCCAGTGAAGTATTAGCAAAAAGATTGACACACATTAACAGAAGACTGACTTGAGAAACAGAACTACAAATAATATAATATCAAATGATTCCCAACAAAGGTGCCAAAGCAATTCAGTGGAGAAGGTATATTCTTTTCAACAAATGTTGTTGGTATTATCAAACATGCATAACCAAAAGTAAATAATCTTGATCTATACCTTGCATCATAAAAGTTAACGCCAAAGATCATAGACTGTAATTATAAAACTTACAAAAACAAGACAGAAATTTATTGTAATATTTGTTTAAGATTTTTTTACATATGACCAAAAAAGCATAACTAATAAAAGTCTAAAAAAATCTGAAAACTTGATTGACTGAACAGTTCTGCTCTTTGAAAGATACATGGTTAGAGAGAAACATAGGAGAGAACTATGATCTTGAATAAACATACTTGGTACTCAAAATATTCACACAACAATCCCCTGTAAACAACTTTTATGAAATAAAATACAGGGGAAGAAAACATTACACGAAGGAAAAAAAAAAAAAGAATGACAGTCACTTCTTTTTATGAGACTAATATAAGCCTAACACCAAATTTAGACGGAAACACGGGAAAAGGAAATGATAAGCTCACCTAAATATGATACCGATACTTCTTTATAAGTACAAGCAGAAAGATCCCAGCAACTCATCAGCAAGTAGGGTGCATACAGGAAATCAACCATGAATTAATATTAGAAAATTCATTTAGCTACTCACAATATTTATAAAGGAAATAAGTTCTGTCTGTATTTTAATGGATACACAAAAAGTACTTAATATAATTTGACGTACATTCACGACTAAAGTGAAATCTCAGCAAACTGGCAATTAGAGGGAATATACAAATCAAAAGTTACTTACCAAGACCCCACACCAAACACCAGAGCTAATGCTGACACTGTGTATATTTTCCCTCAAGACTGGTTTTATTTCTAGTTCTCCTTTTGCATTGAATATATGTACCCTTATGGGCCTCATAAATCCATTACAATGCAAACTGGGAAATGAACCAAGTACTCACCTGAGCTGTGTGCATTCTGCTGCTCTGGGGAGAGTGTAGAGAACTGGGAGGTCAAGAAGGAACCTGCAGGGGCGGCACCACCTGTCCACATGAGACGCGAAGTGGTCACATGGACAAAACCACACAGCTTTTCATTGACTCAAATTCTCCCTGGTTAACGAACAACGTAGTTGATTTTCTGAATGATTAACATAAACAACTTAGTTACATTAAAGTACAGACAGGATAAGGCATTGCTTTCTCACTAATATTAGCATGAAATACTCAGGCTGCATCACTGAACTCTTTTCCTATTAACACTACTTATATCTCTAAGGAGAAAATCTACAGAAAGTCCAGTAAAAGGAGTATGGAGGGTTTGAAGGCAGGAAAGTTTCATTTTAGTTTTAACTGGGCTACAGTTTCTTAAAAGGTCCTTTTCATAAGATGTGTTTGGTGACTTCCTGTGAGAAACTGAACTGCACTTGTTTTCCTCCTGGCTGTCACAAACTGCGTTTTCCTTGGCAAGTCACTGAACCTCTCTGGTCCAATTTCTTTAAAGCTTTCAAGAGTCCGAAGTACATATCCAAGGAAACTCCTCAAGATCCATCGTTTTGGAATACTGTGAGGTCAGGATAAGTCAGTAATGTCACATGGACATGTGTGAGAGCAGGACAATGTTGTAAAGAGTGAAGAGACGGGAGCAGCGGACCATTAAGCAATAGTGGGAAAAGAATTTCCACCTGGTGTCTGGTTGCCACTTACCCCAGACCTCTCCCTCACAAGCTCTCCCACACTTGGGCAGCATACTCCTGGGCCACCCCAGCTCACGCCTAACTGAAAGCTGACCCAAATCCTCCACTGTCACACCAGTGTGGTGGCTACAGTAGGTGGCAGTATCTCCAAATCCAGGCACAGGGTCAAAAACTTCGGACTGCAAATTTAGGCCGTGCTGTTTCCTGCGTTCTTCTGCCTCAGCTCGGAAGCTCTGGTGAGGAGAGTAAGAACAGGGCTGTTCTCTCCCAGGGAATATTCCTGTTCCTGGAGCCCTCCCGATTCCTACATCACAGGAGCTGCTTTGTTCCAAAATAAGTGTTTCCCAAAATCTGGGACCTGGCTCTGGGAAACAGTTCTCTTTAGGGTCACAAATCTTACACTTTTGGAATTCCTATAATTTCAGACGTAAAACTCAGACAACCTGCCTGTGCAGGAAGAGCTAGGAACCTGTGTCTGACCTAAGGATTCTGATGAGACACCAGGAATTCCAAAATACATTTGTCAGTGCTGAGAGTCCATTCACATTCACTTCCAATTTTATTCGTGGACATTTAGGGACAGGTCATTCTGTCAAGTGCTGTGAAGGATGTAATGATGGTTTTAGGAAGGTGCTATATTTAGATGAATCCTGAGATTTAAAGCACACTTGCTCCTAAGTCGGAGCTCCCTCACCGCAAGCTTGTGACCTGAGCATATCGCTCCACCAACCTGAGCCTCAATAGTGTGCTTTTATTTTACTGCGGATGGTTACGCCTACCTCATATACTGGATGTGAGGTTTACATAAGCCACCCAGTGAGCAGGAAAAACCTAAGTGTCTTCTGAACACAACGGCAGTTGTTATTTACTCAGTTGGCTATTTGCTTCATAGGCGAGAACCTCTCAGAACCCCAGTTTTCCGATGGGAAACCGGGCTCTGACGCAGGTTCCTTCTGTCGGCCCTGCCTACAGGTGACAGCGCTGGACTTGACCCGGTAGTTTTAGCCCCAGAGCTCGTCTCTCACGCAGACTCACCGCCCGCGCTTTCTGGCTCTCACGGTCTCATTATAAACGCGCTTTCCCCTCCTGCCGCTAAAACCGGGTTTTCTCCCGTCCGGCTGCAGGTGGGGCCGGGCACAAGGTCCCTGCACCCCGGCCCGCACCGGGCACCTGCTCCTGACCGGGCTCAGTCCCATCTGCGCCCCGGGAACCGAAAGGGCCGGGGTCCCCCAATAGGTACCGGCGGGCTCTGCACTGAAGACCCCGCCTGGGGGGTTCCCGCGACCTCCCGTTCCCTCCTCCACAGACACAAGCCCCCACGCGCTTCATGCCGGTCTCCAGGTCGCCCAGATTCCCCATCACCCCGCGCTCTCACTTTAGATGCGAATCATCGGCGCCCGCACAGAAGACGAGGTCCACCATGTGTTGTTCTCCAAGCGACCAAAGACCGAGCAGAAGCAGGGAGGCGGGACTAGAGCTGTACAGAAGCCGATGGAGCCCAGAAGACCCGTTCCCAGGGTCCTGCGCATCCAGCCAGTTCCATAGAAGACTACATTTCCCACAAAACACCGCTGCCTCTTATTTTCGCGTTTTAGCAACCTTTCCACTTCTTTACGTGGTTGCTAAGATGTTGCCCTTGACCTTCTCTCTTGCCCCGTGTTGTCTCAGGATCACCAAACCTTAGGGGTTAAACTTGAAGTTTGCCGCCACGTACAAAGCGTCGTTTCCGAAAAAGAAAAAAACAAAACAAAAAAACACACCCGATTCAACAAGCAACACCTGTCAAAGACATTGTGGTTACAATTCGGGAAAGCTGGATATGCACGGGGTTATAATTTAATGTAAAAACAATAGTGAAATAACGGAGGAAAACATACTGGTTTTATAAAGGCACTCATAATTAAAGTATTTATGATTAAAATGATACTTTTGTAAATTTATTTCAAAATTTTTCAGAAAAATCAATCAAAGCAAATATGGCAAAATTATTAGTTTTTTTACATACAGGAAATGGGTGTAGATACATGCGTATTGTGTGGTTTTCTGTGTGGCTTGAAAATTTTGCAATACAAAGTGAAAAAGGAGGGAGGAGAATAGGGATACTATCTCCATGAGTGTACCTTTTAAATTCACAACTGCCATAAGATTTGGAAGTTCACAGAGATACCTCTTAGGAATAAGGCTGTGACATGGGAATAAAATAATTAAAACTGGAGCACGACAATATGTAATGCAGGGTGTCATGCAGGGTCTCTGGTCCCGCTCCCCCCATAGGAACGCAGGACATGTTGTGGCTAAAAAGGAACACCCACGGAGCCACAGATAGGGGAGTCTGGGTTGGAAACACAGGAAGCAGGATCCACACTATCCGCATACTGCCGTCCACTTCTCTGTGCCAACCAACCTCACTTGCTAACTGCAATCTGCGCTTCCTAGCTCAGCCACCATCTTCTTGCTAGCCCCCCATTTTCTGCTAGCGTATCCACGGCAGTTATATTAGTGGCCAATGGCTCACTGGTTACAGCTGACAGTCAACTAGCCACAGCTGATGGCCATCCAATCACAGTTGATGGCCATTTACTACCTGAGCCAGCACCTTTCCATGTGAGGCTGACAGCCTGGAAACTGCACTCCTGGCTCTGTCCCTACACAATACTAAAGAAAAAAGATTTTACTCTACTTCACCAACCTTTAGCTAGGATTTTCTAAGATTGTTTGCCAAATATGACTACCAACTTTGGCCTGTAATGATTTGAATCAAATACAGTTTGTATCAGCTCAAGGACTCATCCCTAGGATGATATTAAGCCCCTTTAAAGTGCCTGCCAAAGAAAATCAAGTCAGCCAAATAATTTTTTGTTACAGGCAACACCTGAAGTTAGGGAACCTGTCTCTCAGTCTCTGTGAGAGGGTAGGAACCCAATTTCAATAAGTGCCTGTTAGCAAACCCAGATGGATTTTACAAGGACCGATTCCTCCTTTCTGCTTTTGTGCTTTTCCACTTGCCCTGGCTCTACTAAGCCCCAGCCCACCGTCCCTCTCTTTCCTCATTTTCCCTTTTAAACTCCCAGAAACCTCTGTATAAATTGAAGTAGAGTTCGGTTCACGCTGGACTATTTTCTCTACTGCAACTGTACATTACCAATTAAATCTGTTCTCTCCACTTTGTGTCCAATTTTGTTTACCTTTGACAAATAAAAGGATAGTATGTATAAGTAGCAGGACTTACGTCAGGAAAGATAATAGAAAGCAAGTAACAGTCATAAGTAATAATCAAAATATACACAACCCAATATAAGAACACTGTTATCACACAAGTGGTTCACATCCCAGAAAAAAAAAATCCTATTTAAACTCAATGTGAGCATCTTCTTGTGTTATTAGCAAGTTGAGCTGTGGTCATAATATTACAGGAACTTCTTTTTATTAAATTACATCTAATGAGCATTGTAAGGACAGAGCCAGGAATGCTGTTTCCAGGCTCTCGGACTCACGTGGAAAGTTGCTGGCTCAGGTAGTAAATGGCCATCGACTGTGATTGGATGGTTATCAGCTGTGGCTAGTTGGCTGTCAAGCTGTAACCAGTGAGGAATTGGTCACTAATGTAACTGCCGTGGCTATGCTAGCAACAAATGGGGGCTAGCAAGAAGATGGTGGCTGAGGTAGCAAGAGCGGACTGCAGTTAGCATGGCGGATTGCAGTTGGCACGGCAGATTGCAGCTAGCAAGAAGATGGTGGTTGCCAGAGAGAAGCGGATGGCAGGTTGCAGATAGTGTGGATCCTGTTTCCTGTGTCTCTGTCATGCAGGGTGTCATGCGGTGTCTCTGGTCCTGCTCCCCAATAAGAACGCAGGATATGGTGAGGCCAAAAAGGAACACCCACGGAGCCACAGATAGGAGAATCATACCATTATATTCTTGCTGGCGGCTGGATTGGAGACACAGGAAGCAGGAGCCACACTATCCACAATCTGTTGTCCACTTCTCTGCAATCCGCAACCCTCATTCTGACGTGCTAACTGCAATCTGCGCTTGCTAGCCACCATCTTCTTGCTAGCCCCCATTTCTGCTAGTGTAGCCATGGCAGTTATATTAGTGGCGAATGGCTCACTGGTTCCAGCTGACGGCCAACTAGCCACAGCTGATGGCCATACAATCACAGTTGATGGCCATTTACAACCTGAGCCAGTACCTTTCCATGTGAGGCCGAGAGCCTGGAAACTGCACTCCTGGCTGGAAACGCACAATCTCCAACCCAGCCACCAGCGAGAATATAGTGGTTTGACTCCCCTATCTATGGCCCCGTTGGTGTTCCTTTTTGGCCTCATCATATCCTGTGTTCTTATGTGGTGAGTAGGACCAGAGACCCCCACATGACACCCTGCATGACAAGCATATTTTTGGTAAATATGCATCATTTATAGCATCAGTTATTTCTTATGACTGATAGATTTTTAAATTGGACCTTATACACTGGAAGAAGAAAAAGAATGGAATCCTCCAGAAGTTAGTGCAATCTATGAGAACACAACATAAAGCTTTCCTCCTGACATTAAACAGAACTTGAATAAATGCCAGTTTTCGAAACACCAAGTTTCTTTGCCAAAATTCAGATTCTTATCTCAAAATGTTAGGTCAACGTGTTTTCTCTCTTTGACATATTTTTTTACGTTTTAACAAAAAAGAGCCATTGAAAATGTCATTGGGACAGAAATAATGATTAGAGAAGCGCTGAAAGACACAGCAGTGTCTCTCACACATTAATACACAGCTGTTCTTGGGGTGGCCAGGAAGGCCAGTTGGTTAGAGCGCGGGCTCTCGGCAGCAGACTTGCTGTTTCTATTCCTGCATGGGATGGTGGGTTGCGACCCCCTGCAACTCAAAAACTGAAAACAGCAACTGGACTTGGAGCTGGACTGCGCCCTCCACAACTAGACTGAAGGACAACAACTTGGAGCTGATGGGCGCTGGAGAAACACACTGTTCCTCAATATTACCCAATAAAATTTTTTTTAAAAATCAAGAATTCTTATAAAAAAAAGATACATAGCTCTTGCTAAACCATTGAACAATTTTACCACAACACTACAGGTCCAGGAAGAAGGGAAAGTGAGAGGTAGAATATGCCTGAGCTGGTGCTCAGACCAGTGGACCAGAGAACCTAAAGTCACCTTGTTAGGAAAACCAGACAGGCCCTGGGACATACTAGGGCCATACCCACAGCCCTCACATAAAATAAGTAACTTTCAATATTTAAATATTTCTACAATATTACTAGTTCTTCACGGAAACATAGGTTTTTACAAATATAAACGTATAACTATAACCCGCTTGGCACCTTATAAAGAAATGCTCACCCTCACCAAAAGTGCTTACATCTTACATCAGGGCATGACATCTGATGTCATAATTTAGCTCAGTCCAACAACACACACAACTGATGGTAGGTATCATGGAGGCTTGGCCTGCATGCATTCAACCCAGCTATTGGCCAAGGACCCGCTTTGAATCTGAAACAGGCCTCTGCCATTCCCTTCTCTCCCGTAGCACGCGCGCGCACATACACGAGCTTCCTTGTATTAAGTATCTTTTCAACAAATTTCCACTTATGTCTTAGTGCAGCAAGACCACCACCCCCTCGAGCTCCAACTCTAAGGAAATCAGAAAAATATCTGCAAAGCAAAGAGCTAGGGCACTAAGGGTTTAAAATGTGTATTTCTCTTTCTCAAGTATCACTGCTCTGAAATTCACAATGGCTGAAATCAGTTGCCTCCTATTATGTCAAGTTTTATAACACTTGTTTTTGGTGATGGCCAGAGTGGTACCAGTTACTCTCCATTGGCAGAAATCTCAGGTATTTTTTAAGGCTGCATTTTTAAAAACTGTGATAAAATTCATATACCATAAAGAATTTAACCACCAAAATTTACAGATGATTATGTATAGTGCAAAGGACACCTTGAAAAAGGTTCTTTACAACCAATATGAAAAAGACCGTATCAGGTACTCTTAACTAATCTGTTTGTGGTAATGTTTAATGGAGATGACTCTTGGATTCATGTTTCCCATTTAAAGAACGCTGTTGCATTTGCTGGACTGCTCAACCAAAAAGGACTTGAAATTTAAGTTACTAGGAAGTAAAACAGACGACATCTGTTATGGACAGCTAACCCGTAAGCAGGGCCTGGTTGGCATTCCACCCCCATAGGAGAGGCCTCACCTTACCTTGACCTATAGCTTAACAACAGGTCATCCCCCTGTGCCTTGAGCTCCCAATGTCCCCTGTTCCACCCAGTTCCCTGTTTTAGAAAAATCTGCAGGCGTCATGCTCCCTGACTTAAAACTATATTATAAAACTCTAGTAATTTTAAAAGTATTGTAAAGGAATAAACATAAACATATAGATCAATGAAACAGAACAGACATCCCAAAAATAACCCATACATATATGGTCAATTAATTTATGACAAAGGAGCCAAGAATACACAATGAGGGAAGGCTAATCTCTTCAATAAATGGTGTTGGGAGAACTGGACAGCCATGTGCAAAAAAAGGAAAATAAAGAAATAAATAAATAAGTAAATTCAACCACTATGATACACCATAAACAAAAGTGAACTCAAAATGGATTAAAGACTTGAACTAAAGACCCGAAACCAGAAAGTTCCTGGAAGAAAACATAGGCAGCTCCTTCACATAGGTCTTGACGATGATTTTTTTAATCTAACACCAAAAGCAAAAATAAACAAGTGGGACTACATCAAACTAAAAAGCTCTGCACAGCAAAGAAAACCATCAACAAAACGAAAAGGCAACCTACTAAATGGGGGGAAATATTTGCAAACCATACATCTGATTAGTGACTAAAATCCTAAATATATAAAGATCTCACACACTCAATAGCAAAACAAAACCCAAAAAACTTGATTAAACAAGGGCAAAAAAATCTGAATAGACATATTTCCAAAAATAACATACAAATGGCCAATCGGTACATGAAAAAAATGATCAACATCATTAATCATCAGGGAAATGCAAATCAAAAGCACAATGTGGTATCACTTCATTCCTGTTAAAATGGCTATTATCAAAAAGAAAAAAACAACAAGTGTTGGCAAGGATGCGGATAAAAGGGGACCCTTGTGCACTGCCAGTGGGAATGTAAATTGATGCAGCCACTATGGAGGCTACCAAAAAATTGAAAAATAGAACTACTCTATGATCCACCAATTCCATTTTTGGCATTTTCCCCAAAGAATCTGAAAACACTAATTTGAAAAGATGTCTGCACCCCCATGATCACTGCAGTGTATTTACAGTAGCAAAAATATGAAAATAATGTAAGTGTCCATTGATGGACGAATGGATAAAGAAATTGTGGTATACATATAAAATGAAATATTATTCACCGTTAAAAAGAATGAGATCCTGCCATTTGTCACATTGATGGGTGTTACGCTAACTGAAAAATTTAGATATAGAAATACTGTATAATCTTTCCTATATGTGAAATCTAATACTGAACAAATACATACATACATACATAACAAGATCATAGATACAGAGAAGAAATTGGTAATTGCCAGAGGTGGGGGGGGGGGGGAAGAAATGGGTGATGGGGATCAAAAAATAAAAATTTAGAAATAAGTGTAAAAATTGTGTAGTCTATAGTTAATAATCCTGTATTGTATATTTGACAGATGCTAAGAGATCTTAAAAATTCTCACCAAAAGAAAAACATTGTAACTATGTGTAGTAAGGAATGTTAGACTTATTGGGGTGACTTTACAGTATGGACATATATCAAACCATTATGTTGTACATCTGAAACTAGTACGGGCAAACCTCAGATATTGCGGGTTTGGTTCTAAACCACTGCAATAAAGCAAATCGTGACAAAGTGAGTCACACAAAATTTGGGGTTTCCCAGTGTATATAAAAGTTATGTTTACACTAAACTATAGTCTACCAAGTGTGCAATAGCATTATGTCAAAAAATTTAAAAATAAAGGTAGTGGTCACTGAAGGTTGGTGTGGCTGTGGCAATTGCTTATAATCAGACAGACAAAGTCTGCTGTATTTACTGACTCTAATTTCACGAATGATTTCTCTGTATTGCTGTTTGATAGCATTTTACCCATACTAGAACTTACTTTAAAATACAAACCAATCCTCTCAAACCCCGCTACTGCTTTACCAACTAAGTTATGTAATATTCTAAATCCTTTGTGGTCATTTCAACAATCTTCACAGTATCTTCACCAGGAGTAGATTCCATTGCAAAAAATCACATTCTTATTGCTCATCCTTAAGAAGCAACTCCTAATCCGCTGAAGTTTTATTATGAGATTGCAGCAATTCAGTCACATCTTCAGGCTCCACTTCTAATTCGAGTTACCTTGCTATTTCCACCACATCTGCAGTTACTGCCTCCACTCAAGTCTTAAACCCCTCAAAGTCATCCAAGGTTGAAAACATCTTCCTAACTCCTGTTAATGTTAATAATTGGACCCATTCCCATGAATTATGAATGTTCTTAATGGCACCTAGAATGGTGAATCTTTTCTAGAATGTCAATTGAATTTTCCAGATCCTTCAGAGGAATCACTATTTATGGTAGCTATAACCTTATGAAATGTATTTCTTAAATAAGACTTGAAAGTCAGAATCACTCCTTAATCCCTGGGCTGAATTGATGATGTGTTAGCAGGCATGTAAACATTAATCTCATTGTACATCTCCATCAGAGCGCTTGGGTGACCAGGTGCATTGTCAATGAGCAGTAATGTTTTGAAAGGAATCTTTTCTGAGCAGGTGTCACATGTTATAAACAGATGTGCTGTCATCCAGGCTTTGTTCTATTTACAGAGCACAGGCAGAGTAGATGTAGTATAATTCTTAAGGGCCCTAAGATTTTTCAGAATGGCAAATGAGCATTAGTTTCATCTTAAAGTCACCAGCTGTATTAGCCCCTAATGAAGAGAGTCAGCCTGTCCTTTGAAGCTTTTAAGGCAGGCATTGACCTCTCTTCTCTAGCTATGAAAGTCCTAGATGGCATTTTCTTCCAATATAAGAAGACTGTTTCATCCACCCTGAAAACCTATGGTTTGGTGTAGCCACTTTCATTAATGATCTTAGCTAGATCTCCTGGATAATCTGCTGCAGCTTTTCCATTAGCATTTGCTGTTTCATATAGCACTTTGCCGTTATGGAGACGACTTCTTTCCTTAAACCTCATGAACCAACCTCTGCCAGCTTCAGACTTTTTTCCCTCACCTTTCAGCCTTTATGGAATTGAAGAGTTAACACTTTGCTCTGGGTTAAGCTTTGCTTACGGGAATGTCATGGCTGGTTTGACCTCCTATTCAGACCACTAAAAATTTCTCCATGTCACCAATAAGACTTTTTCAATTTAATATTTGTGTGTTCATTGGAGGGGCACTTTTAACTTCCCTCAAGAACTTCTCCTTTGCATTCATAACTTGGCTGTTTGGTGCAAGAGGCCAAGTTTTTGGCTTATCTCAGCTTTTGACATGCCTTCCTCACTAAGCTTAAGCCTTTGTAATTTCTGATTTAAAGAAACAGATGTGCAACTCTTCCTTTCACTTGAACACTTAGAAGCCATTGTAGGGTTATTAATTAGCCTAATTTCAATATTGTTTTCTTCCAGGGAATAAAATAATAAAAGATACTTTTAAAAAGATGCACTTTTGTGGAAGGAAAATAGAATGTGTTTTTTGGATAAAGAAGATATAAAGGACGAGAGAGAGAGAGAGAGAGAGAGAGAGAGAGAGAGAGAGAGAGAGAGAGCGCGCGTGCGCACGCTGGTAAAGGAAAAAAAGGAAGTAATTTTGTCCTAAAGTAAAATGCCTGTTTTAAAATAAAAAGGGAAATACAGGACAATAGCTGAAAAGTATATGAAAGTTTAATAAGGTTTATGAAAGTTGCAGAGGATTTTTGGAAAAGGGATCTTGAGAAAGAAATTTTATGTGTGGCCAAGCTAAAATTTTAATGGATAAGTTAATTGCACCATTTATATGTGTGTATACATGAACTCTCATCCATTCTTTAACCGTGGTCATTTTTAAGTTTTTTGTCACTTATAGCTATTGTTTTACTCTGATACTTTTACAAAAGTGTTTCTGCAAAGATGTCTCATCTTCAGACAGAGTCATGGAGAGGTCTCTAATACTTACACTACAATACAAGGTTTTATAAACGTTCTCACAACAGTGTTAAACTTGGTGAAAATTTGCAGAACTCTGTGGGATAACTGGATTCATAAAACTGCTAACAAATAGATCCAGATCAAGAATTAGTAACATGGGGCTGATGGGGATGATTACAATTTTTATTATGACTTTTTATTTGAAGATATTGCAGTTTTTTAACTTTTCCAAATAAAAGAAAAAATTTTCTCCTAAGCTACCTATGACCTACGGTAATTTGATAAACTGTAATTTTGTCAGAATTGAAACATTTACCTTTTCCTCTCTACCTGATCCCTCCAAAATCTAGACATTCTTACTGAGTATTCCTATTTTCATGACCATGCAACTATTTACATAAGTTCAATAAGAATCTGCTCTCCTTATAACAATATAATTGGAAACACTGACTATATTCCCAGTGTTTGACTGAAATGTCATGTTAAAGACAGGCAGCTATCCCAGATATGACCAGACAACTTTAAGGAAAAAGGTTGACTTACAGAAGCTTCCTTGGAAAAATCAGCCTGGTACTTTTTTTTACAGGGATCCAAAGAGCTTTACCAGGTCAACCAATGTACTTTGATTTATCTGCTTTGGTCTCCAACTCATTAAAAAAGACAGAGAAATTAACCACCAAAATTTACGGACGATTATGAATAGTGGAAAAAGACACCTTTAAACACTCCTTTTATAACCAAGATGAAAAGGACCGTATCAGGTACTTTTAACTAATTTGTGTGTGGCCAAATTTAATGGTATTGACTCTTGGATTCATGTTTCCCATTTAAAGAAAGCTCTTGCATCTAACTGGACTGATCAACAAACATTTGAAATTTTAAATTACTAGGAAGTAAAACAGATGACATTTGTTATGGACAGCTAACCCAAGACCCAGACGAGGCCTTTATAATCAAAACCATTTTCCCTTCTTTCTTTACTTTAGTTCCTTCCTATCTTCAAATAATATGAAAGGCTAAGCACTCAAAATGTTATGGTTTCCTTTTCCTCCTTAATTTATGCCTGGATTTTTTGCTCTTCTAAAACTTTGCTTTGCATGGGTCAGTGTTGTAAAAACACACTCTGACAATGGGTGCTCAGTGCTTTGAGTGATCAGTAAGGCCTGAGACTTCATGGGGAAAACCTCAAGAACCTACAGAAGATGTTTGTCCTTAAAGAAACATAATGGTAAAGACTTCCTGTGTTCTGGAGCAATTGCTCAAGTGTGGACTAAGGCTCATAAGAAAAATAAAACCACTTCCCCTTCTATGTGTGACATAACATACTGGGAAGAGTCTTCCTGGCAACGAGAGAACAATACTTCTAATAAGTGATCAGAATTCTTTTCCCATAACTGATCAGTGAGGCTTTCAAGGAATGACCTCAACAAAAGGGGAGAAATACAAAAAGTAATATAAACGGAACCACATTGAAATGGAGTCAGAGCTGCTCTCCCAGAGGAAGTACCTTGCTCATATTACTCCTCAAACCTTTAGAATGTTAAAACTGGGCAAAAGAACCTTTGCACTGGACCTAAAGCAGCATTTCAGCATAACAAGAAAAGAGGCATTATGACTACTGGGATGAAATTTTAAAATATTCTTTAGAACTAGCATCACTATGGGCAGAAAATTAAAAAAAAGCTTTAGAAATAGCATCAGTAAGTTAGCTTGTCTGCACATATAGAAATTTGTTCCTTTTATTCATGTAATTGTTCCTCTTCCCTTTCTCATCAATACCTCTTGCCTTGTCTCCTAATTGAAACCCTATCGTGTTTCTGCCTCAATCAGTGCTTCACAAATAGCTAATCTCTTGGATCCCAAATAAATGCCTGTTGCCTTTCATTTTGGTCACTTACTATTAGGTTAAATGTTTATAAATGTATTTGTAAACAATTCAAAGAATTATCCCAATAATTCATCAATAAAAACTCTAGGCCCAGCATGTGTCTGTTTTTATTGGCAGAGCCAAAAGGGGAGGGCAGAGAAGAAATAGTGGAGCAATAAACTGGGCAATTTTCTCATGGTTCCCCTATACCCTTTAGTTTACATAATATATAGAAACGTGTGTGTGTCAAAGCAGCAACCTTCAGAATTTCTGAACCAAGAAACAGGATGCAATTTCATACTGTTTTAAACTCATTAACTCATTTAACTCATTTTCACTCATGAAAATTGCTCTGTCTCCTAGGGACTTTGAGACTCCCACAGGGAATTCACAGGGACGGCCCAACACCTCCAGTCAGGGTACAAGGCTTAGTTCTGTCTCTCCTCATGCTTTGTGATTAAAGAGCTCCTTGCACTTTGCTTGTATTTTGTCCTGAGAAGCAATGCAGTCCATGTCCCCGTTTCCCGTATCTCATCAACCCACGTTGTTGGGACACAGACCCCAGTGTCACTATGTTAGAATGCCCTGCCCGGCATGGCCCTGCCACAACGCAGGTGTCCAGGCGCCTTTCCCTTGAAAACACTATTACCAACCAGCGGGCTCACTAGCTGCCTCCCAGGACACCCTGCTTCTGGGCAAATCTCCAACTGCTCTCCACAGGATCCACAGACTACCTACCGCCAAGACTCAAACAGATTCCTCAAAACCTCTCCCCAGAATTCATGAGTACCCATAAATAAAGAGGCTTTCCAAGGAATCAAGCCCATAATAAAAGATTATAAGGCTCAGGGCCTCATTATCTCCTGTACAGATCCATTTGGCAGGCAGGAGAGATGACCATTCATGTTTAGGGCTCAGATAACATTCTCTAGTGGAGGAAGTGGTGTGGGGGAGTGTGTGTCCTCTGGACATGTGCCAGCAAAGAGATAAAGAGGGAAAGGCCTGGGTCCCATATCACTAGGACTGTGCCTCTGGATCTCCCAGGAACGGATCTCAGCTACTTGGTTATGTTGGTTGTACCTTGTGGATACCTGACTGAGATAAAATGAAATGCTATTCCAACCAGAAGTTTGAAATATTTATTTAAGGTGGAGTAATAGTCTAAATATTTTGGCACTTAAAATTTTACAAAATGTGAATAAAGGATTTGCTCTATAATGCAAACTATTACAGTGGCAGTTGAAACATTCTCGTGATCAGAACGAGGAAAAAGATGGTTTCATAAAAGGAAAAAGGTATCAGAAAAATTAATATTAGACACAGAAGCCAATCTGAATGAACATCAGCTGGTTTTATCTCAGATAATTTGACCATCAAAACAAAATGAAACTAGTAACACTACTTAAGGATCATAACCTACTGCTTTAAACAAAAATCTGAGTCTACACAAACATAAATTTAAAATTCTGGAAAAAGGAAAACGGTTTCATACCATGATGAGGACAGGAGGAATACTGGGAAAAGTAGCATGATTTTGTCAACTATCGTAAAAATTGATTTGGGCAATGACCAGAAATAAATGCTGAAATTTGAGAAAATGAAGGATTACAGCGACATACTGAGGTATATAGCCTGAATATAGCTCATAAAAATACTTAATGACTTTTTCCTAAAGACACATGAAAGATACCACATTAACCAAATGATCCAATTTAGAGTCGCTATTCATGGGACCAATTAACAGTATGCATCCTGGTATGATAGATGGAGAAATCTTCAATAACTCTTTTGTATTGCTACAGAAAGTACACAAGCTAAATGTAATCGTAACAAAACACGAAACAAATCCTTGTATTTACATGATTAATAATAGAGAAGAGCTCTGGTTTATAGGTACTGATCATTCAGGGTATTGTCAGGGGTTCCCTCCACATCACTCTTCTGATACATACCCAGTTGTCACTTTTCACAGAGGTCACAGTCATAGCTTTGTGAGAGCTGAGGTCAGTAACAGGCAGATCCAACCCTGTAAGAGCTCAGCAGAGAACAAGTTTTTTCTTCCTTGCAAAAGTCATACTGTCAGAGGAGAAAACTGTTCCACGTAGTAATTCTTGAACCCTGACTCTTCCATGAGCTACTCTTCCATCATCACTGTAGGAGAAGGAACAGCAGAGAATGTATAGGATGAACAGGTCTTCATGGGACTTGTTTTACCACTGATAGTCATATTTCACTACCTAAAATTTGGTGACTTTCTTTACTGCATTAGGATGAAAGAGTGCCTGGGAAATTTAGACCAATCGTGGGCCTAAGGACTAAAGAAAATGAACATGTAGTATGTGGGATAGGGGTCTCGTTTTATTACGTTTATTATTTATATATATATATATATTATATTGTGGATTGACTTCTGGCAGGATTTCCCAAACGCATTAACTTCCTAAGATATCTTTCATCTGCTCGATATACTATGAGGTCTCTACTGCTCCACGAATTTTCTCCTGTACTGAGAAGGGAGGCTTCTGCCTGAAGTTATCACACATTTATTACATTCTACAGTTTTTTCATTGTGTGAATTCTCTACTCCGTGAGATTCAATCTTTGACAGAAAGCTTTCACATTTTCATTACACAGTCAGTATTTCTCCACAGTGTAAGTTCGTTGATGGTTGAGTTCAAAGAGAATATTTCCTTTATTCATTACCTTCACAATGTTTCTTTCCCCAGAGAATTCTCTGATGTCCAGTAAGGACTAAACTTATCCCTAGTGGCTAAAATACTGTCTATAGATTTCAAGGTTTTCCTTCCAGAGTAAGTTCTTGTGACAGACTGAATGTTTGTGTCCTCCCCAAATTCATCTGTTGAAATCTTATCCCCAAGGTGCTGGGATTTGGAGGTGCTGGGATTTGGAGTTGCAGGCCTTTGAAGGTGATGAAAAGGACCCAAAGAGTTCCCTTGCTCTTTCCCACGTGTTAAGACACCGCAAGAAAATGGCTATCTACAAACCAAGAAGTTGATCCTCACCAGACACCAAATCGACCAACACCTTGATTTGGGACTGCCACTTTCCAGAACTGTGGGAAAGCAATGTTTTTTATTTAAGCCAACCACTTTATTTGTTATAATAGCCTGACTGGACTAAGACAGTTCTCTTATGTTTAGTGAGGAGCTTCCTGAGGAACTTCCATGTTCATCGGCTTAATAAATTGTGGTCCCTTCTCTGATTTCTGCAATCTTTTCTTGACTCTGACTTGTAATTTTCCCTACAGTCTTCATCTTTAGGATTTCTCCCCTGTGACTTCTCTGATGTTCTCAAATTGTGATTTCTGGCTGAAAGCATTTCAAGTTCCACAACCTTTACACGGTTTTCAATGTGTGTGAGTTCTGTGAGGTAATGCAAAACTTGATGTCTGGATGAAAGTTTTTCCACAATCGTTACATTCATGTTTAATTCCCTGTGAGTTTTCTGATGCTCTCTGAGGTTTGAATTCTGCTGGAAATCTTCCCTACGTCTATCACATTTATGAGGTTTCTCCCTGGTGCGAACAAGAGGATCAAAATATGCCACCCCAAATTATGCCACTTTGGCAAAAGGATGATCTTCAGCTGAAAGCAACTGAAAAACAATAGACACAGAAAAACCTTTTCATAACCTTCACCCATCTGCCGAAAGGCAGGACATAAATCTCCTTTTATAAATGTGTTCCCCATGCCCTCTGTGTATAATCAAGAGCAGACAACTCGTATCATTGGAGATGGCACCAACTAATATCTGCATAAACAAATCTTCATGAAATAACACTTATATTCCATTGGTTTCGCCGTCTATTTACCTTCCCACAACTTACCACCTGCGTTAGCTCTAAACACTTTTCCCTTGTGTGGACACTTCTTTGCAAATGTATTGTCCTTTTGTTAAAATGTCATATAAGCTGACGGGACTTATCACCTCACGGAGTTTTCATTTCATTTATGTGACGCTCTCCATATGTATATGAAATAAACCTTTTTCTCCTGTAAGTGTCTTTCAATTTGCAGGGCTCCAGCCACTGAATATAACAGAGTACAAGAAAAAGTTACTTTTCCACCCCTTGGCTTTTTACATCTGACAACTCTCTTAAGATTATCTCACATTACCACCTTTATAGGATTTTTCACCTTTGTGAGGTTCCTGATGTTTTCACAGGTGAGTCTCATTGCTGAAATTGTGTAAATCACTGCACTCCCTGTATGAATTTTGAGAGCTAAATTGCAAACAAAAGCTGTTCTGCATTAGTTACATTCAGAGCATTTCCTCCCAGAATGCAAACATGACGAATTATAAGGACTGACTTCCAAAGAAAAATTTCCTCACATTTCCTACATTCATATGAGTTTCCCCTGTAAGAACTCTCTGATGTCCTTTGGATATGACATGAAAATGAAACTCTTCCAGATTCATAGGGTTTCTCTGCTGTGGTGAGTGCTCTGATGTTTTCCAAGGTTTGACTTCTGGTTGAAAGTTTTTCCACATTCATTACATTCATAGGGTTTCTCACCTCTGTGAATTCTCTGATGTTTTCTAAGGTTTGACCTCTGCCTGAAAGGTTTTCCACATTCATTACATTGATACGGTTTCTCCCCTGTGTGAGTTCTCTGATGTTTTCCAAGATTTGATTTATTCCTGAAAGTCTTACCACATTCATTACATGGATAGGGTTTCTCCCCTGTGTGAGTGCGCTGATGTCCTCTGAGATTTGACATGGAGGTGAATGCTTTTCCACATACATTACATTGATAGTGTTTCTCCCCTGTGTGAGTTCTCTGATGTTTTCCAAGATTTGACTTCTTGTTGAAAGTTTTACCACATTCATTACATTTATAGTGTTTCTCACCCGTGTGAGTCTTCTGATGTTGTGTAAGCTCTTTTTTGCGTGTGAAAGTTCTCCCACATTTAACACATTCATAGGGCTTCTCTCCTGTATGAGTTCTCAAATGTATATTCAGGACTTGCTTCCAGAGGAAAGTTTTCCCACATTCATTACATTGATAGGGTTTCTGCCCTGTGTGAGTTCTCTGATGTACTCCAAGGCTTGCACTGCGCCTGAAAGTTTTCCCACATTCAGTACATTCATATGGTTTTTCCTCTGTGTGAGTTCTCTGATGTTCTCTGAGGTATGACATGGAGGTGAAAGCTTTTCCACACTCATTACACTCATAGGGTTTCTTCCCTGTGTGAGTTCTGTGATGTTTCCCAAGGCTTGACATCCAGGCATAACTTTTACCACATTCATTACATTGATAAGGTTTCTCCCCTGAGTGAGTTCTCTGATGTACAATGAGGGATAATTTCCAGGGAAAAGCTGTCCCACATTCATGACATTCATAAATTTTCTTACCTGTGTGACTTCTTTGATGTAAAATGAGTGACGACCTCCCAAAGAGAGATTTTGGACATTCATTACACTCATAGTGTTTTTTCCTCACATGAATTCTCTGCTGTACAGTGAAGGCTGCCTTAGAACTGAAACTTTGCTCACGTGTTTTATTATCACAAGATAGCTCTATTGTGTGAGTTCTCTGTTGCATGTTAATGGCTAAATTGTAGCTCAAGTTTTTCCCACACTCAAGGGTTTGCTCTCCTGTGTGATTTCTCTGATATTCTCTAAAATGAGCTTTTTGAGCAAACGTTTTCTCTCTTCTATCAGTTCTCTGAAATTTAGCAACCATTCTGAAATTGTTCCCAATTTTATTACATTGATCTTCATGAAATCCACACTGACTCTTCTCTGTGTGAATACTTGGAGAGACAACAAGGGCTGAGTCAGCACATAGTTTTGTTCCAAATTTATAATAAAACCTCTCTTTTGTGTAAGCACTCTTCCATGTAATGGAGGAAGCCTTATCATGCAAAGCACTACCCTGTTCATCATAATCAAAAGACTGCCCCAAAGTAAGTTCGTCCACACAACTATTAATAAAAATTTGGGAAGACTTCTCTCCAGTGTTTGTTCTCTCATTTCTAGTGTTGGAATGAGACGAATTAAATTCATTAGTCTTCTTTTTTGAGTCATTATGTGGAGCCAATGGGTAGACACCAAAGTATCTAGGCCGCACACTGTCACATGTAGAGATTAGTATTCTTGAAGGAATAATGTCTGTGTCCAGATTAAATGGTTTTCCTGAAACTTTCTCTTGCTGTGTAGTCACTGGTCTGTTGGTGGTGAATAAAACTTGACATAAATACTTGTCTTGGTTTACCTGGCTATCCTCTAAAAGACCACGTCGGTAGTCTTCTGAAAAAGAGAAAGTTAAAAAATTCCTTATGAAATTCCAACAAATTTCCTTAAAAAATTCCAACATATTTTTAATGTAAAAGTCTTACAGACCTATGTCCTACTATATGTTTAACTTTTTTTTTTCTAGATAAATTCTTCTAACATTGTAGTATTTCCAAGTATATATTAACTATACTCACTTTACGTGGGAGGCAGGAGGCTTGCTACAAGTGGAAAAAGGAAAAAAACTTGGAGGTGAACATCGTATGTATTTTGGCATTTTAAAATATAATTTTCAAACTTGGGCATAAAGGAATGAAACGATGAATTGGGAACATAATAGTTTTAAGAAAGTTGGGTCCTAGGGACAAAATCAGAGAACGTTTTGAATTCAACATCAACAAAAATACAAATAAAAAGTCATGCTTAAGAGTTTTTAGGGGTTCCAACAGAGAAAGGGTTTGGATTAAGGAGATTATCAGGATATCGGTTCTTAAACAATCAAATGCAGATCAAAATGGTAGGATACTCATCAGTCTATATGCTTCCGTTCAGTGGTTCCACTTTCTCAGTCTACATATCAATACCACAATATGTTTACAATGGAACACATTTCCTCATATTTAAAGAAACAATCCTAAAACCCAAGTTCTGATTCTGCTGTCATTCTTCGGAACACAAATGCACAAGAGGAAGTGCAAAAGTAACTGGAGGAAAACCACCTTTCCACCTGGATGGGATTCATTGTTGTATTCTGGCTCTGGTACTTTGGTTTTTGTTACTGTCATTTAAAAGTAAATGTTTATTGACCAGAAAATCCTGAGTATCACCTTTTCAATATGCTCACTCATGTTCTTAAAACCAGTTTTAATGCTGTCCCATATGTAACTCTGGTTTCTATATACTTCTCAACATATCTGATTGCTACTGATTGTGAGAACCTTAAGGATCATGTTTCAAACTGCTCCCATAAATTTTGGAAATATCCTTTATATTTAGCTATCATAAAAGAAAAATATTGTAGAAAATAATGAGTACATGCGTGCAATGTTAACACACACAGATGTATTTTTACATTTCCCAATAAAATCATAAAAAAGGTAGGTGGGAGTCAAGCCATATTAGATTAAGAAAATAATACCAAATGATAACTCAAATGTACAGTAAAAAATGAAGAGAAACGAAAATTAACAATACATTAACATACATAACATATGTATCAAAAATTAAAATGTAACAATACCACAAAGGGGGTGGGAGGGGGTAGGGGGATGGTTAGGAAGAATAAACCTACATACGAGTAACCTGTCTATACATCTCTAAAATTAAGTTAAGATAAACTTGATGTG
Source organism: Rhinolophus ferrumequinum (assembly GCF_004115265.2). Classification (NCBI taxonomy): domain Eukaryota; kingdom Metazoa; phylum Chordata; class Mammalia; order Chiroptera; family Rhinolophidae; genus Rhinolophus; species Rhinolophus ferrumequinum. Next base: position 9,139,139 of record NC_046295.1, on the reverse strand, counting down.
GATTCTGATCAGTGCAGGTGTATATGGTAAACTCTAAAAAATGTTGTGAAAAAGATCATTAAAGAAACTCAAATGTTACATTAAAAAATATTCACATACTACAAAACAGTAGTGGAGAAATAGAGGAGAAAAATACACAACACATTTAGAAAACAAAATGTAAAATGGCAGACAAATATCCACCAATTATAGATAATAACATTAAATGTGAAAGAACTAAACAATCCAGACAAAAAGCAGAGATTTTCACACAAGATTAAAAGAAAAACAAAACAACCAAGATCCAATTACATCCAACTACATGGTGTCTAAGGAGATACACATTAAATTCAAAGATACAAAGATCTTGAAAGTAAAAGCATGGAAAAAGACATTTTCATGCAGACAGCAACCATAGGATAGCTGTATTAATATCAAACAAAATATATTTTAAATTAAAAAATGTTAGTACAGATAAAAGAGGGTATTTATAATCACAAAGGTTAAATCCATCAAGAAGACATTATAATAATTATAAACATATATACATCCAACAATTGAGCCCCAAAATACCTGAACTTAAAACTGGCAAGTAAAAGAAAAAATAGACAATTAAACAATAATGGTTGGAGACTTCACTGTCACACTTTCAATAATGTAGAGAGGAACTACTAGGTGTGAAATAGAGGATTTCAACAGAACTATCAGCCAACTAAACCTAACAGACATATATACAGCACACTCCACACAACAGGAGCACAATTCACACTCTTCTAAAAGGAACATAAACAGTCTCCAGGACATGCCATTTATTAGACTACAAAACAAACTTCAATAAATTTAAAAGTATATAAATAATAGAATATATTTTCAGTCCACAAAGGAATGATACCAGAAATCAGGAATAGAAAGAAATGTCAGTAATTCAATGTAAAAAATTGAATACCAGTATCCTCAATAGTTAACTCATGGATCAAAGAGAAAATTACAACGGAAATTGAACATACTTTATAATGACAAAAAGTGAAGGCATGACATACCAAAACTTATGGGATGAAGAAAAAGTGTTTAGAGGGAAATTTACAGATATGACCAAATATACAGTTGACCACTGGACAATGCAAGGCTCGGGGCCCCAACCAGCGAACAGGTCAAAATCCACATATTAACTTTTGACTCCCCAAAAACTCAGTTATCACTAGGTGTTCGCGGGTGGGGTGGGAGATGCTTTCAGGATGACTCCATGCCACGGATACTAAAACCCACAGCTACTCAAGTAACTTATATAAAATAATATAAAAAAATGAATATAGTTGGCCCTCCACATCCATGGATTCACAATCAGATATGAAAATACTGTTTTCATGGATTCACAATCAGATATGAAAATACTGTTTTCAATCCACAGTTGGTTGACTCTGCAAATGCCAAAATCCAGGGATCTGCAGGCCAGACTGTATATTTATTGAAACAAATCCATGCATAAGTGGACCTGTGCAGTTCAAACTCATGTTGTTCAAGGGTCAAGTGTATTAAGAAAGAATACACTCAAATCAACAACCTAACACTTCCATCTTCATGTAAAGGAAAAACAAGAGCAAATTAAAACTAAAGCAAGCACAAGGAAACAAACAGCAAGCACATGGAAACAAACCATAAAGACTGGATTAGAAATTCATGAAACAAAGAATAGAAAATCAACTGACAAATCTTTACTTAGCTTAACCAGACAAAAAAGAGAGATGATTCAAATTATTAAAATCAGAAATGAAAGAGATATTACTATTGACGATCCAGAAATAAAAAAGGATTATAAAGGAATATTATGAACAACTGTATGGCAGTATATAACGCAGATAAACTGGACAAATTCCTGGAAAGACACAAACTATAAAATCTAACTCAAGAAGAAATAGAAAGTCTGAATAGAGTTACAACAAGAAACTGAATTAGTAACCAAAACACTACCCACAGAGAAAAGCCCGTGCCCATATGGCTTTAACAGCAAATTCTACCAAATATTTAAAGAAACAATAATACCAATTCTTCACAAACTCTTCCAAATAATAGAAAAGAGAATACTTCCTACCCCATTGAATAAGGCCAGCATTACACTGATACCAAACTGGATGAAGACATCACAAGGAACTAAAGACCAATACCTTTAGTGAATACAGATGCAAAAATCCCCATCGAAATACTAGCAAACTGAATCTGGAAACACACCAAATGTATTACACAGCTTGACCAATTGCAATTTACCCCAACTATGAAAGGTTGGGTAACATGCAAAAATCCATCAGTGTAATTCACCACATCAACAGAAGTTTAAGAACCACACGATCATCCTCATAGACATAGAAAAAGCATTATGACAAAACTCAACACACTTTCATGATAAAAATACTCAACAGACTAGGAACAGAATGGAACTTCCTCAACCTGATAACGGGTATCTAAGAAAACCCCACAGCTAGCATCACAGTTCATGATCAGATGCTGGAGCTTCCCCACTAATATTAGAAGACAGGACGTTCACTCTCAGCACTTATATTCACTATTGTACTACAGGTTCCAGCTGGGTCAATTAGGCAACAAAAACAAAAGTTATCAAAATTAAAAACAAAGAAATAAAATAATATTCACACGTGAAATATCAGCAAGAATTCCAAGGAGGGCTGTTAGACGTCGAACATCAACAATGGAGTCAGACTCAATTACCATTGACCTCTTATATTTGATGAGTGAAAGGTGCTATGTTCCACTTAATTGGATTTGAACTCATGAGCTAATATTGCACCCTATGAGGACTGCAGCCTGAGGTTGTAAAGAAAGTGAAAGTTGTTTGTTCAAGAGCCCAGTACTGTGTATTTTGAGAAGTGACAAAAGTACTTTGGGGCCGGCCCAGTGGCTCAGGCGGTTAGAGCTCCATGCTCCTAACTCCAAAGGCTGCCGGTTCGATTCCCACATGGGCCAGTGGGCTCTCAACCACAAGGTTGCCAGTTCAATTCCTCAAGTCCCGCAAGGGATAGTGGGCTCCGCCCCCTGCAACTAAGATTGAACAGGGCACCTTGAACTGAGCTGCCTCCCGGATGGCTCAGTTGGTTGGAGCACGGGCTCTCAACCACAAGGTTGTCAGTTCGATCCCTCGACTCCCCAAGAGATGTTGGGCTCCGCCCCCTGCAACTAGCAACAGCAACTGGACCTGGAGCTCAGCTGCGCCTGACACAACTAAGATTGAAAGGACAACAACTTGACTTGGAAAACAGGCCTGGAAGTACACACTGTTCCCCAATAAAGTCCTGTTCCCCTACCCCAATAAAATCTTAACAAAAAAAAAAAATACTTTGGTCATCATCGATGACATCTAGCACTTCAAAGGAGTGTCTTCAAGATGCCTTGTATCATGGCTTTAGTATGGCCAGACTCATGTGTAACCTTGATTTATATGTTTGGGTATCGGTGAGGCAAGATGTTCAGACTTCTTTCCCCCAAAGGCGGCTAACCTGGACAAGGAATTGTGGTTGCCATTGGTTGAACCAGACAGTCAGTTCATTGGCAATGGCCCAAATGTCTGTAAATTGGTGCAGATGGGACCAAAACTGGCTAGTGCATCCTCCAGTGCCAAGATGAGTGCTTGAACTTTGGCCAATAGTACCGTATTGGGTCCCATCTTTATTATATAAATCCCAGTGAAAGGAGGTACAAAAGCAGCCTTCCAGGGAGTTCCATTATGTGACACAGTGGCACTGCCATTTGCAAAATGTAGGAAGTCTTTCTGCTGTTCACTCAGTTCATCTCAAGAATTCCCCACGGTGTCAAGGGGTTTGGAATAAGGATGACCTCCTCCAGCCTTGCGCCATCTACCAAGGGACTGAGGTCAGGCAAGGCCAGCTCCTCCTGCATGTGGGATGAACAAGAGAGCTCGTGTGTGTATCTATCCTGTAATATCACTCCCGCTTCAGCCAGGAGGTCTCACTGGCCATCCCGAGGTTGAGGGACAGTGCTTCTAGGACACACGGCACAGTGTGCAGCTGGGTACTGACAGTCACAGACTCAGGACGTGTGAATATCTATTTCCAGGAAAGGCAAGTGTGCACTGAAGAATGCGGCTCTAATGGCATGTCACACGGTAACGGGGGCACTTTCCTGCACCGGAGGCTCATGGGCATTTCATGGGAAGCATGGGTGGTCCAGAAAGTCCAAGAGGCATGAGAAGAGGTTGCTAAAACCTCTAAAGCGAGAGTCTCTCAGGGACAGGAGTGCCTATTTCATTACAATTTAGACCTATTCTAGATTGTTTGGTTGTAGGAAACTCCACTGAAAGTGGACGATTTCTGATAAATATTATAAAATTTCTTAAAGGGAATATGTTGTCATCAGACCTCCAAAAAAAAAAAAATCTAACGGTACTTATAACATTGAGGGCGCGGAGAGTGCCAAGAGCTGTTTTATGAATCAGGAATAGACCAATCTCTCAACTGACCAAATAATTCCCAGGAATTTGACTAAGGTGGTGCGGTTTTGTACTGAGGGTGGGACAATGGCCCATTACGTTTTGTGAGCTCTTTTATGAGTATCTATATGTCCTGAATGACTGTGTCAAATGCATCTACTCAGAGGAGCATGTCATCGATGTAATAATCCCATCTGTGCTCCTGAGGAAAGTTGGATGTGGTTAAGATCTCGCCTGCAAAGACTGGGTGCAATGGCATAACTGAGGGGGGCGGTCACTGAGTTCCATTTGTCAAGCTAACGAAGCGTAAGTGTCAGACATGTAATTTCATTACCTTTATTGTGTCAGTAGGTCCATGATGCACTACAATGGGTGCTCTGTGACCACATTGATGCCAAGCAAGAAAGGAGTAGACTTTATGATTATCTTGCCCAGATGTGAGGCTTCTCAGCTGTCTGCGCTAGACAATCAAAAACGTAGACAGACTATTTAATGAGGAAACACCAACAAAGAAGACAAATAAATCTACACCCAGACACAAAAGAGTCAGACATCTGAAAACGAAGGGAAAAAAAATAAACTTGTGAAAGCAGCAAAACAAAAGCAACCTTACCTATAGGGGGAAACAACTGGAACAACAGTGATATCTCACGAGAAACCAAAAAGGCTGTAAGAAAGCGGCACAATTATTCAAGTGTGGAAAAGGGTTACCCAAAATTCAATATGCAGTGAAAATATCTTCAGGAATAAAGTGTAAATCAAGACATTCTCAGATGAAGCAAAATTTAGACAATTTGTCCCCAGCAGGACTACAAGAATGGATACAAAAATTGTCGAGATAGATTGCAAATATTCACATTCCTGAACCAGATAGATTGCAAATATTCACATTCCTGAACCATCAGGGGAAAAAAAGCACAAGAGAAGGGGTAAAAAATTTAGGTATAGCAGTCCTCTCTTAGCCGTGGGAGATATATTCCAGCAACCCCCAGAGGATGCCTGAAACTGCAGACAGTACCAAACCCTGTATGTACTATGTTCTTCCTATACATACATACCCATGATAAAATTTAATTTATAAATTAGGCACAGAAACAGACTAACAACAATATCTAATAATAAAATAGAACAATTATAACAATATACTGTAACTAAAGTTATGTGAATGTGGTCTCCTGCTCCAGGCAAACTAGCACAAGTTTCCTTTTCCTCCTCCACCATTTCAGATAGAAGACTTGTTCTTACTGTAGATTGTAGCCCCACTTCAGCATAATTTGTTTTCTTATTAAGTCAAGAACATTTACCTTTTTACTGAAAGGAAGCACTTTACGGATTCTCTGCGGCATATCCGAATTGCCAGCACTACTATTATCGTGCTTAGGGGTCATTATGAAGTAAGATAACGGTTACTTGAACAGAAGCACTGCAACATCCTGACAGTCGGTCTCAGAACTGAGATGGCTACTAAGTGACTGACGGTTGCATATACAGTGTGGAGACTATGGAGACAGAGTCCCAGAGAGCAGTTTCCAGGCTCTCGGCCTCATGTGGAAAGGTGCTGGCTCGGGTAGTAAATGACCATCAACTGTGATTGGATGGTCGTCGGCTGTGACTGGTTGGCCATCGGCTGTAATCGGTTGGCCAACTGGCCACTGATATAACTGCCGTGACTCCGTTGGTTGGTTGGTTGGTTGGCAGGCAGAAAAGTGGACAGTAGATTGCGGATTGTGTGGATCCTACTTCTTGTGTCTCGCCCGGCTGCCAGCGAGAATATAGTGGTATGACTCCATCTATGGCTTCGTCGGTGTTCCTTTTTGGCCTCACCATATCCTGCGTTCTTATGTGGGGAGCGGGAGCTGACATCCCGCATGAGTCCCTGCATGACAAGACACTGGACAAAAGAATGACTTATGTCCCACGAGGAACAACCTAGATTTCATCATGCTTTGAGGATAAGGCAAAATTTTAAAATTAAGAATTGTTTACTTCAGGAATTTTCAATTTAATCTTTTCTGACCTCAGTTGACTGTGGGAAAGTGAAACAATGGAAAGCAAAACCATGGATATGGGGGGACTACTGTATAGGCAACAGATATTCCTTGTCTTACGTTTTCAAAACTAGTTTATGGTGGAAGCAACATTATGACTGTCTGACCTACTTATTAGTATGTGGAGAGAAAATATTTGACAAAATCACATTATTTAAAAAAAGGTAAAAGGAGGTACACTTCATTCAAACTAATAAAACGTGAACACTAGCAGCCTGCCATAATTTATATAAAATGGAATTCCTAGAGAAAGCATTAAAAAATATATATATAGGAAAACTTCAAAAACACCATAGGCAGATCAAAATGGAACTCTAAAATATTTTGAAGTAACGCACATGAAAGAAAAGAAAAAGAAACAGAAGACAATAATAAACAGCAGGCTTAAACCTAACATATCAATAATTACATTGTGGGGAAAGAGTCCCAGAGAGCAGTCTCCAGGCTCTGGCCTCACGTGGAAAGGTGCTGGCTCCGGTAGTAGATGGCCATCATCTGTGACTGGTTGGCCATCAGCTGTAACCTGTTAGCCAATTAGCCACTGATATAAATGCTGTGGCTGTGTTGGTTAGTTGGTTGGTTGGCAGGCAGAGAAGCGGACGGCAGATTGCGGACTGTGTGGGTCCTACTTCCTGTGTGTGGATCCTACTTCCTGTGTGTCTCACCTGGCTGCCAGCGAGACTGGGGGCAGGACGACCCCTTGTATGGGATACTGGCGGATGTTTGCTCCCTGTGTCTACAACCCAGCCGCCAGTGAGAATATTGCGGTATGACTCCCCTATCTATGGCTCTGTGGGTGTGCCTTTTTGGCCCTGCCATATCCTGCGTTCTTATGTGGGGAGCGGGACCAGAGGCCCCGCATGACACACTGCATGACATACATCAAATGCAAATGATCTAAAGACAACTTTAAAAGACAGATGTATTTATAAACAAACTGACTATGTACTGTCTACAAGAAACTCACTTGAAAGAAATCATGTGGGAAAGTATAAAATTAATAGACCAGAAAAAGGTATACCATGGAAACATTAAAATAAAAATTAAAAAGCTGAGGGGCTATATTACTATCAGATAAAGGAGACGGCACAGCAAAGAATATGAAGAGAGACAGAGAAGGACAGTACATAATGATTAAAGGAACAATCCACAAAAATGACATGTCAATAAGAAAAGTGCATATCACAAGAGAGCTTCTAAACATATGAAGCAAAAACTAAGAGAATTAAAAAGAGAAATAGACAAATCCATAATTATAATCAGACCCTTCAACAACCCCGTCTAGCAACTGATAGAACTAGACAGAAAATAAGCAGATACACAACTTAACAAAACCATCAACCAACATCCTCTCATAGACATTGATAGAAAACTCTACCCAGTAAGAGCAGAATACACATACTTTCCAAAACTCTACAGAACATGTACAGATATAGGCAATATCCTGGGCCATTAAAAAGAAAAATGTTTAATAGAAATGAAATAAAGTGTGTTCTCTGACCACAACCAAATCAAACTGAAAACGAGTTACAGAAAGTTACAGTAAAATCTCCAAAGACTTAGAAATTAAATAACACATTTCTAAATAATCTATTAAGGAAGAAGTCTCAAAAGAAATAACAAAAATACACTGAACAAAATGAAATGAAAATATGACAAATCAAAATTTGGGGCACGCAGCTAAAACAGTGCTGAGATAAAAAATTATACCACTAAAGCCTTACATTCGAAAGCAGGAAAACTTTCAAGTCAATAATCCAGCTTCAATCTCAAAAAATTAGAAAAAGAAGAACAAAATGAAGCCCAGATAAGCAGAAAGAAGGACACTAAACCCCATTCGTGATATAATTCAATGAGAAAACTAAGAATAGAGAATTTTCTCAACTTGATAAAGAACAGTTATAAAAAGCATAGGGTCAACATCACATTTAGTAGTCAAAGACTGCACGCTTTCCCCCTAAGAGTGAGAACAAGGCAGAGATAACAATGTCTATTCTTACCACTCTTATTCAACATAGCAATCTTAAAGACATTATGCTAAGTGAAGTAAGCCAGACACAGAAAAATAAACAGTGAATGAATCCAGTATATTTACCTGGAGTAGTCAAATTCAGAGAGACAGAAAGTAGAACAGTGGTGAATAGAGCTTCGGGGGACGAAGGAATGGGGAGTGAGTGTGCAAAGGGTAGCCTCAGTTGGGAAGATAAGACAGTTCTGGAGATAAATGGTGGTGAGTGTTGCACAACACTGTGAGTATGTTAGTATATTAAATGTTACAAAACTCTATATGTACTTAAAATTGTTGTAATGGTAAATTTATGTTATATACTAAACAACAACAACAAAAAGAAAAAGAAAGAAAAGAAAGAAGTAACCAAATTTTATTATAGCTAAAAAAAAAAAAAATTCACTCTTAATGAAACCCTTTCCCCAAAGAAAACTCCAGGTTCAGAATACTTCAGTGGTAGAGGGGGCATAGCTCTGTAGTAGAGAAATTGACTGCACAATGCTTCAGTGGTGAATTCTACTAAATATTTAAGGAAGAACTAATATCAATTCACTTCAATCTCTTCTAGAAAATACTGGACACAGTTGAACTCACTGCATAAGTATTACCATGATATCAACCAACTGAAACATTACATCTACATATATCATTGAAACACATAGGTGCAAAAATCCTTCAAATGCTAGTGAACCGAATCCAGGAATATGAAAAATATAATCTAATGTGAACAATGGGGTTCACCCTAGGAATTCAAGGTTACTTGAATATTCAAAACTCAATGTAATTGACAGTATTAATTGAATAAAAAAGAAACACCATGTGACTATCTCAATACCTAAAGAACATCTGACAAAGTCAACAATGATCACTATCAATAAAAAACAAACAAACAAACAAAAAGTCTTTCAGCAGACTAGAGAACTTTTTGAAATGGATAAAGGGCAGCTTTAGAATCCTACAATTAGGGGCGGCCCAGTGGCTCAGTTGGTTAGAGCGCAGTGCTCATAACACCAATGTCGCCGTTTCGATTCCCACATGGGCTAGTGAGCCGCTACCACCACAACTAGATTGAAAACAACGACTTGACTTGGAGCTGATGGGTCCTGGAAAAACACACTGTTCCCCAATGATAAATTAAAAAAATAAATATAAAATAAAACAAAAGCAGAGAAATACTATCACTTTAATGGATCAGAGATTCAATAATATAAGATGTAAATCCTTCCCAGATCATTCTAAAGACTGAAGGCTATCTCAACTAGAATTCCAAGCAAAATTCTTGAAGAAATTGATTCGAAATTCTAAAAATTATATGGAAATGACAAAGCATGTACAATAATCAAAATAGTTTTCAAATAAAAACATATTTGGAGAATTAAATCCTCTTTATTTCATAACTTTCCACAAAGCTACATAATCAAGAAGGTGCATTACAGACACACATAACCATTAAACAGAATAGAGTCCAAGTACAGAACTACTGATATTTGGTCAATTTGTTTTTGACAAAGATGCCAAGCCAGTTCAATGGAAAAATAATAACCCTTCCAATAAATGGTGTCAATATAATTAGACATAGATGTGGAAAATATGAAACACAACCTTATTTCACAGCATATAAAAAATTCACTGGCAGTGAATCATAGGCCTACATTAAAAATTCTTCAAAACACACAGGAGGAAATTTTAGTGACCTTGGATTAGGCAAAAATTTCTTTAAAAGGACACAAAATCCATGAAATATACAAAAAATCAACAATAAATTAAAAAAAAAATTCTGTTCTTCCAAGACACTGTTAAGAAAATAAGAGCAAGCACCAGATAGGCAGAACACTTAGCAAAATATTTTATCTAATAATAGTCCTGTATTGAGATTATATAAAGAAATCTTTCAACTCAATATAACTATTTAAAAAAAGAAACACTATCTTAAAAAAGGGGCTAAAGTTTTGAACAGACTTCAAGAAACAAAATGTGCATGGCCAAACAGTACTTGAAAAGATAATCAACTTCATTAGTCCTCAGGAAAATACAAAAAAAATCCAGTAAGATAAAGACACCCACTAGACTCTTAAAAAAAACACAAAGTTACGGCCACCATGTGAGCACACAGTGAGAAGCTGGCAGCCTGCAACCCAGAAGTGGGTCTCCACCAGACATCTCCCAGAGTCTGCTGGGGCCATGATACTGGACTTCCAGCCTCTACACTGTGAGAAATAAAAATTTGTTTATTTAAAAAAAAAAAAAAAACCACCATAGAGACCTCCAGTCCCACACATAGGTGAGGACGTACAGCAACCATAACTATCAGACACCGCTAACGGGCATGCAACGTGGCACAACCACTTTGGAAACATCGGGCAGGTTCCTATAAGGTGACCATAAGAACAACAATACCATACCTCTGAATATTTACACAAGAGTAATGAAAACAAATGTCTGAACAAAACTTGTACTTAAATGGACACTGCAGCGCTATTCTCAGCAGCACAAATAAGGAAAAAAACCTATTGTCTATCACCTGGTACATGGATGACAAATTGTGGTTTATGCATTCAAAGAAATACTACCTACGAATAAAAAGAACAGTGAGATACACAAAAGCACGCATGAACCTGAAAAGCTAAGTGAAACAAAGAAATAGAAAAAAACTCCGTGCTCATGGATTGGAAGAATCAACAGAGTTAAAATGGCCATATTACCCAAAGAAATATACAGATTTAATGCAATCTCCATCAAAATACCAATGGCATTTTTTAAAAAAGAAATAGAACAAAAAAAACATGAGATTTGACTGAAACCACAAAAGACCCTGGTTAACCAAAGCAATGCTGAGAAAAAAGAACAAAGGCGGAGGGATCACATTCCCTGACTTCAAATTATTCTACAAATAGGAAATTATCAAAACACGTGGAATTGGCAGAAAAACAGACACACAGACCAATGGAACAGAAATCACAACCCACAAATAAACCCACATATATATGGGCAAATAATTTTCAACAAAGGAGCCAAAAACATTCAATGGAGGAAAGAAAGCTTCTTCAATAAATAGTGCTGGGAAAATTGGAAAGACATGTTGTGGGGACAGAGCCCCAAAAAGCAGTTTCCAGGCTCTCAGCCTCGCATAGAAAGGTGCTGGCTCAGGTAGTAAATGGCCATCGACTGATCAAATGGCCATCAGCTGTGGCTAGTTGGCCGTCAGCTGTAACCAGTGAGCCATTGGCCACTAATATAACTGCCGTGGCTACGCTAGCAGAAAATGGGGGCTAGCAAGAAGATGGTGGCTGAGCCTGCAAGTGGAGCAGTGAGGGTTGCGAACAGTGTGGCTCCTGGTTCCTGTGGCTCCAATCCGGCCGCCAGGGAGAGTATAGTAATACGACTCCCCTATCTATGGCTCCGTGGGTGTTCCTTTTTGGCCTCACCATGTCCTGCGTTCTTATGTGGGGAGCGGGACCAGAGACCCCGCATGATACCCTGCATGACACATGTGTAAAAGAATGTAACTAGATTATTATTTGTCGCCATACACCAATATTCACTCAAAAGGGATCAACGACATAAACATAAGACCTGAAACAATAAAGTCCATACAAGAAAACATTGCTCTTAGAGAGGATTTTATTAATTTTATCTCAAAAGCAAAGGAAGTAAAAGCAAAAATAAATGAATGGGACCTTATCCAACTAAAAACATTTTGCACAACAAAAGAAATCATCAAGAAAACAACGAGCAACCAACGGAATGGGAGAAAATGTTTGTAAACAACAACTCTGATAAGGGGCCAATATACAAAATATATAAAGAACTCATATAACTCAACAACAACAACAAAAAAACAAACAATTCAATTAAAAGATGGACAGAAGATCTGAACAGAAGCCTCCCAAGACAGACAGAGGGCCCACAGATGTGTAAAAAGATGCTCAAGGTCACTAGCTATTAGGGAAATACAAATCAAAACCACAGTGAGATACCACCTCACACCAGAGAGAATGGCTATTATCAATAAGACAAGTAATAACAAGTGTTGGAGAGGTTGTGGGGGGAAAAGGAAGCCTCATACACTGCTGGCGAAAATGTAAACTCGTATAGCCAGTATGGAAAACAGTACAGACGTTCCTCAAAAATTAAGAATACAATTATCATGTGACCCAGCAATCTCTCTTCTGAGTATCTACCCAAAAAAGCTGAAAACATTTATCTGTAAAGATATATGTACCCTTATGTTCATTACACCATTATTCACAATGGCCAACACATGGAAACAACCAGTGGACTTCGACAGATGATTGGATAAAGAGGTAGTACCTATATGCAATGGATACTCGGCAATGACCAAAGATGAAATCTTTTTTGCCATTTGTGACAAAATAGATGGATTTTGAGATTATCATGCTAAGCGAAGTAAGTTACATGGAAAAAGACGAGAACCATATGATTTCACTCAGATGTGGGATATAAAACTGAAAGTAGAAAACAAACAACACAAACAAACAAACACTCATAGTCAACGGTATAGTGGTTACTGGAAGGAAAGAAAGGTTAGAAAAGGGTAAAGGGGAATCAAATATAAAGTGACTGAAGGAGATTTCACTGTGGGTGGTGAACACACAATGCAATATACCATATTTTGCCGTGTATAATATGTACCTACATTTTTGATCCAAACTTTTAGGGGGGAAAAAAAAATCTTGTTTTAATTTTTTAATTCAAATTTTTATTTGTTTACACTTACGTCCTTTTTGTTTTCTATTATACAGGTATTTTAGAATTTCTTTATTAACATATTATGGTACAAGAAATTTTATGTAACAAATAATTACAAAACACAAGAACAGATATAAGGTACAAGAAATTTTATGTACCACTAACAAATTTACGATATTTGTGCATCATACAACGCCAAAAACTCATCGTTGTTGCAATATCGTCGTAAGTGCAACAAAACCAAATACTGTATTCCAGGGTATTATTTGCATACGGGTATCGTTACTGATTTCTAGAGTTACGCTTTTAACTCATAAGCAAAAAAAAAGAATGAAAAACTCTTATATACATACGGAATTAGTACTACCCATATATAATAAGCAACCTTATTTTTCTCTCACAAAATTGGGCAAAACATTGCACATTATACACGGCAAAATACGGTACCAATGATCAATTATAGACTTGTAAAACTGAAACTTATATAATTTTATTAACCAATGTCAACTCAATAAAATGAATAAAATTTTTTAAAAAGCTAAGGAATATAAGCAAGGAAAAAGGGTGAACACTGTGTGATGTATATACAATTCTAGAAAAGCAAAACTATTTCAACAAAAACATCAGAGGATGATAGTGGCCAGGGAGAGGGATGGTAGGAGAAAAATTATGGCAAAGAGCTATAAGGAAAATTTTTGCGGTGACAGAAGTATTTTATGTCATTATTTAGGTGGTGGTGATCACCTAGACATTTTCAAAACTCATCAAATTATACACTGAAAATTACTGACTTTTACTTTTTGTTAATTACACGCCCCAACAAAGTTATTTGAATATTAAGGAGAGGAAAAAAACAGAATTGCATTCCAGAGGGAGTCAGGTGGTCAGGTCTGCTCACCCACGGAGACGAGGTGGCTGTAGATCTCCAGCATCACGTCTCTGTAGAGGGCCCGCTGAGCAGGGCCCAGGTGCTGCCACTCCTCCTGGGTGAACTCCACAGTCACGTCCTTGAAGGACACTGGGGCCTGTAACAGCATATTTCTTACTCAATCACAAGGGTTCAGAAACAGGTGACATAGCAAATACCTTTGAAAACTAATTTGTATCAGATTTATGTTCAGAATTTAGAACAAAATTTCATAACGAATGCCTACTATGGCCCTGTCATTGCCTTACACCATGAGGGTACTCACATAATTGGTAAAAATATTAATCTCATGCCCTGGTGCATTCATTTCTAAATTATATACCACAGACTGTCAGTTAATGTACTAATGATAAGGTTTAGTGACTTGTGTTTGAGATAAGAGTTTTATAACTAGGCGTCCTGTCATCTTCCTGTGCCCTACACACACCCCCTTGGCGTTCTCTGCTAGGGTAACAGGGAACCAACGAGACACAGGTAAGCACTGGAGGTCGTACATATCATCAGAGTGGACTTTCAGACGCCATGCTATTTTACTTAGGAAAATAGAGAAGATCAATTTAAGGACCTCAACAGCATTATGCAAATTGGAATAAGTCAGACAAAAAACCGTGTGCTCTCTCATATATGGGGAAAGTACGAAGAAAAAAAACAACAACCCGAAGCTCATACTGACAACAGATTGGTGGTTGCCAGAGGCGAAGGATGAGGGGAGGGAGAATTGGTGAAGTGTTTTTTGTTTTCTATTGTTTTTGTTTCTTGCTTAAATAAACTGAATTTAAAAGACAGGACAGCACTGACGTTTATTAAGAAAAAGGACTGGGGAGGAAAAGTTTGAAATTGATCTTTATAAGAAGAAGAACAAAATTTTGATCACTACATTTTGTACAGGTGTACCCAGAGAAGCCGCATGAGCAACTGGTTAAATGCTGATGACATTGTGAAATAAGGTAAAATATATATACAGATTCCCTGAGATCCAATGGATAGAATTACAATTTTTACCTTGATTCTGCTGTGAAAGCGCTACGCATAATAAATTACATAGGATATTCAGCACTTTATTACAAAATGGGCTCTGTGTTAGATGATTCTTGCCCAACTAGAGGCTAACGTAACTGTTCTGAGCATGCTGAAGGGAGACTAGGCTAAGCTATGACGGTCGCCAGGTTAGCTGTACTATTTCTGACTTATGGTATTTTCAACTTACAGTGGGTTTATCAGGACGTAACCCCGTAATAAAAAGACGATCATCTGCATATATGGGTCTCCGCCCCTGGTTCCTGCCACACAGCTCCTAAAACCCTTGTAAGTGCCTAAGTGATTAGAGGACTAGGAGCATCGTTTGTTTAATGAGGTGACTGTGGGTGGGCTCCAGGACGGGCACTGGTCACCAGAGAGACCAGGCCATAGAAAATTAATCAAACCCAAGGAGGGCGTCACGGGAACCTCACATTTATAGTCAATTGGCACAGGTGACAACTGGGACTTGCAGTTGGTACCTGCAGTGGGGTGGGAGCAGTCCTGTAGAACTGAGCCCTTTACCTGTGGGATCTGATGCTATCTCCAGGTAGATGGTGTCGGATGAATTAAATTGTAAAATGCTCGGCTGGTGTTGCAGACACTTGCTTGGTGGAGGAACACAACCCACACATTTGGTGACCAGAAGTGTCAGGAGTAACATATTCTGTGTCAGTAGTGAAGGAGACATACAGGAGGATGACAACTGGATTTCTCTAACTCAGCCGTACACAGAGATTAGAAGAAAAGCAAGGGAGTGGGTAGAGGTTCACGTTGAGACGGATGTTCTTCATTTACACTTAAGAGATCTACCAACAAAGAGAAGGAACTATTCACTGCAGTGTTGGTTACATGACTTTGGAACATAAAAGGGAGTTCTAAAATTGATGTATAGAGTCACTGCAATCACCCACAAAATCAGAGCACATTTTGAACATAGGAAGGTATATCCTAAAACTTTTAGGAAGAGGTAAAGGATTTACATTATCCGATACAATTCTGAAAACAGAACAAGGCTGGGAGATTCACAATACTGATTTCAAGACTCACTTTAAAGCAACAGTAATCAAGACAGTATAGTATTAGCAAAGAACTGACACACATCAACAGAAGAGAACACTGACTTGAGAAACATAGCCACAAATAATATAAAATCAAATCGTTCCCACAAGGGTGCTAAAGTAATTCAGAGGAGAAGGTATATTCTTTTCAACAAATATTGTTGGAATATCAAACATGCATAAGCAAAAATAAATAATCCTGATCTATACCTAGTACTGAATAAGTTAACTGAAAAGACTGCAATTATAAAACTTACAAACACAGCAGAGAAAACCTTTGTGATCTTGGTTTAGGAAGATTTCTTACATATGACCCAAAAAGCATAACTAATAAAAAAGATTTAAAATTTTCCAAACTTGATTGATTAAACACTTCTGCTTTTTGAAGGATTCATGGTGAGAGAAAAATATAGTACAGATCTATGATATTTTATACATGGATTTGGTACTCAAAATCTTTACACAACAATCCCCCACAAACAACAGGCAATTTTTATAAAAGAAAATACACGGCGGAAAACATTACACAAAGGAATAAAAACAAAAAAAAAGGTTGAAAGTGTCACATTCTTTTGATGAGGCTAATATAAGCATACCACCAAAATTGGATGGAAACACAGGAAAAGGAAATGATAGCCTCACCTAAATGTGATACAGGTATGTACTTCTTTATAAGCACAAGCAGAAAGATCCCAGCCAACTCATAAACAAGTAGGGTGTATACAGGAAATCAACAATGGATTAGTATTAGAAAATTCATTTTACCACTCACGATATTTACAGATTAAAGGAAATAAGCTATGCCTTTACGTCAACAGATGCAGAAAAAGTACTTAACATAATTCAAAGTACATTCATGACTAAAGTGAAATCTCTGCAAACAGGCAGTTAGAGGGAATGTACGTATCAAAGTTTAACTACCAAGAGCCCACAACAAACACCACAGCTAATGCTGAAACTGTGTATATTTTCCCTCAAGTCTGGCTTTATTTCTACTTCTCCAGGGTGGCCGGTTAGCTCAGTTGGTTAGAGCGTGGTGCTGATAGCACCAAGGTTGCCAGTTCGATCCCCGCGTGGGACACTGTGAGCTGTGCCCTCCTTAAAACAAACAAAGAAACAAACAAACAAAAAAACAATACACATCTACATCTCCTTTTGCATTGAATATATGCACCGTTATAAAACTCATAAATCAATCACAATACAAAGTGGGAAATGAACAAAGTGCTCACCTGAGATGTGTTCATTCTGCTGCTCTGGGGAGAGTATGGAGAACTGGGGAGGTTCGGCTGGGAGGCCAAGGAAGGACCGTGCAGGGGCGGCACCACCTGCCCACATGAGACACGTGGACTAAACCGCACAGCTTTGCATTGACTCAACCTCTCTCTGGTTAAAGAACAATGTAGTTAATTTCTGAATGATTCACATAAACAACTCAGTTACATTAAAGGACATACAGGATAAGGCATTGCTCTTTACTGAAATTAACATGAAATACTCAGGCTGCATCACTGAACTCATAATTAAGTGAAATAACAGAGGAAAACATACTAGTTTTATAAAGGCACTCATAATTAAAGTATTTAGGATTGAAATTATGTCTTCGTAAATTTATTTCAAAAATTTTCAGGAATATCAATCAGACAAAGCAAATATGGCAAAATTATAAGTTTTTTACATACAGGAAAGTGGTGTAGATAAATGCATATTGTGTGGTTTTCTAAATGCTTGAAAATTTTGCAATACAAAGTGAACAAAGAGGGAGGATAATAGGGATACTACACCTCCATGAGTGTACCTTTTAAATTCACAGCTGCTATGAGATTTGAAATTTCCGAGATAGCTCTTAGGAATAAGGCTGTCACGTGGGAATAAAATAACTAAAATTGGAGCACGGCAATACTAAAGAAAAAAGATTTTTCTCTTCTTCATCAAACTTTAGGTAGGATTCTCTAAGACTGCTTGTCAAATAGGACTATGAACTTTGGTCTGTAATGATTTGAACCAAATACAGTTTGTATCAGCTCAAGGACTCATCCCTAGGATGACATTAAGCCCCCTTAAAGTGCCTGCCCAAGAAAATCAAGGCAACCAAACAATTTTTTTGTTACAGCCAACACCTGAAGTCAGGGACTCTGTCTCCCAGTCTCTGTGAGAGGGTAGGAACCCAATTTCAATAAGTGTCTGTTAGCAAACCCAGATGGATTTCACAGGGAATGATTCCCCCTGCCTGCTTTTTGTGCTTTTCCACTTACCCTGGCTCTACTAAGCCCCAGCCCACCGTCCCTCTCTTTCCTCATTTTCCCTTTTAAACTCCCAGAAACCTCTGTATAAATCAAAATGGAGTTTTGTTCACGCTGGACTCTTTTCTCTATTGCAATTGTACATTACCAATTAAATCTGCTCTCCCCACTTTGTGTTCAGTTTTGTTTATCTTTGACAAATAAAAGGATAGTATCTATAAGTAGCAGGACTTACCTCAGGAAAGATAAAAAAGCAAATAACAGTTTTTAAATTACATAAGTTAATTATCAATATATATACAAACCAATATAAGAACATAGTTATCATGCAAGTGGTTCACAACCCAGAGATGATCCTATTTAAACCCAATGTGAGCACCTTCTTGTGTTATTAGCAAATTGGGCTGTGGTCATATTATAGGACCTTCTTTTTAGCAAATTACATCTATTGAGCATATTTTTGGTAAATATGCATCATTTATAACATCAATTATTTCTATGACTGATAGATTTTTAAATTGGACCTGACACACTGGAAGAAGAAAAAGAATGGAATCCTCCAGAAGTTAGTGCAATCTATGAGAACACAGCATAAAACTTTACTCCTGACATTTAAGTGAACTTGAATAAATGCCAGTTTTTGAAACACAAAGGTTCTTTGCCAAAATTCAGATTCTAATCTCAGAATATTTGGTCAATGTGTTTTCTCTCTTTGATATATGTTTTAACTTTTTAACCAAAAAGAGCCATTGAAAACATCATTAGAACACAAATAATGATTAGAGAAGCGCTGACAGACACAGCAGTGTCTCTCACACATTAATACATAGCTGTTGTTGGGGCGGCCAGGAAGGCCCAGTTGGTTACAGCGCGGGCTCTCAGCAGGAAGGTTGCGGTTCTATTCCCGCATGGGATAGTGGTCTGTGCCCTCCACAACTAGATTGAAGGAGAACAACTTGGAGCTGAAGGGCCTTGGAGAAACACACTGTTCCCCAATATTACCCAATAAAATTAAAAAAAAAAAATTCATGAATTCTTATTTAAAAAAATACACAGCTGTTGGTAAACCGTTGAATAATTTTACTATACAATACAGGTCCAGGAAGAAGGAAAAGCGAGAGGTAGAATTTATCTGAGCTGGTGTTAGATAAATTCTAACCTCGTTACCTCGTTAGGAAAACCAGGCAGGCTCTGGAACATACGAGGGCCATACCCAAAGCCCTCACATAAAATAAGTAACTTTAAAGATTTAAATATTTCTACAGTATTACTAGTTCTTCAAGGAAACACAGGTTTTTACAAATATAAATGTATAACTCTAACCCCCTTGGCACATTATAAAGAAATGCCCGCCCTCACCAAAAGTGCTTACGTCTTACATCAGGGCATGACACCTGATGTCATAATTTAGCCAGCCCAACAACACACAACCTGTAGGTGTCATGGAGGCTTGGCCTGCATACATTCAACCCAGCTATTGGCCAAGGACCCGCTTTGAATCTGAAACAGACCTGTCATTGCCTTCTCCCAAATAGCGCGCGTGCACACACACAGGAGCTTCCTCGTATTAAGTATCTTTTCAACAAATTTCCACTTATGTCTTAGTTCAGCAAGACTACTTCCCCCTTGAGCTCCAACTCTATGGAAATCAGAAAAATATCTGCAAAGCAAAGAGTCAGGGCACTGAGGGTTTAAAATGTGTATTTCTCTTTCTCAAGTATCACTGCTCTGAAATTCACAATGGCTGAAATCAGTTGCCTCCTATTATGTCAAGTTTTATAACACTTGTTTTTGGTGATGGCCAGAGTGGTACCAGTTACTCTCCATTGGCAGAAATCTCAGGTATTTTTTAAGGCTGCATTTTTAAAAACTCTGATAAAATTCATATACCATAAAGAATTTAACCACCAAAATTTACAGATGATTATGTACAGTGCAAAAGACACTTTCAAAAAGACTCTTTACCAATATGAAAAAGACCGTATCAGGTACTCTTAACTAATCTGTTTGTGGTAATGTTTAATGGAGATGACTCTTGGATTCATGTTTCCCATTTAAAGAACGCTGTTGCATTTGCTGGACTGCCCGACCAAAAAGGACTTGAAATTTAAGTTACTAGGAAGTAAAACAGACGACATCTGTTATGGACAGCTAACCCGTAAGCAGGGCCTGGTTGGCATTCCACCCCCATAGGAGAGGCCTCACCTTACCTTGACCTATAGCTTAACAACAGGTCACCCCCTGTGCCTTGAGCTCCCAATGTCCCCTGTTCCACCCAGTTCCATTTTAGAAAATTACCCTGAACTACGGGTGAATATCCTTCGTGTTATTCATCACGATCTCTACGGTCTAGCATTCTTTCCAGACTACTCCCATTACTGTTCCTGGGTTGCTGACTCCACCAGAGAATTAACATTGCCAGGGGAGGTTCCATGCAGTATCCCCGAAGCATCACGTAGCCTCTGGAGGAATGCCCAGATTTTCCCTTAAATACGCCAAGCAGGTATGAGAATGTTAAGGCAGGTTTTGGAGATGTTCACCCTCTGCGTTCTCAGACCACCAGCACTCTGATAATAAACACTTATTCTATGATCCAACCCATGTTGGTCTACTGGCTGGGTGACAGGCACCATGAGCCCCAGACTCAGTTCGCCTCTGGTTTCAGTTCGCCTCTGTCCCACAGCAGGACAGCTTAGGATTCCTCCGTAAGTCTTTTGCTTGCAGAGGATCTCGGGGACTGCCCGGGATTGGGCGGCTTCCTTGGCACTTAACTGACCTGTGGAAGCAGCTGCGGAGTGATTGTGCTTGCTGAGGTGGGGATTCCACCAAGACCTCCCCATCTCAGATGCCCTTCTGTTCACTAGGGATAGAATAAGCATATGCTCTGTTCTCCTGCCTCTAATTACTGGTTCAGAAAGTGGGATGGCCCTGGTATGCACAGCTGGAGGATTTTGCACTCACCGTCTGTGGCTCCTCCTTGAGGGCCATCTGAGGATCTCACTGACCCATTGGTGCCAACAGGTGAGACTGCAATATCTAGCAATGCATAATACCCCCACCATTAAGGGGCTCTGGTTGCAAGCTTGCTCTCGTTCTGGAAGTGCACTTGTGGTTGGCAAGACTGTTCCCCCGGAAGCGGGGCGCATCTGCCACACTGTAAAAGCCAACTCTGGGTTTGGCCTTTTGGTATCTCATGGTCTTAAGGCCACATCTATTTTCTGGTTTTGGCCCACTTGCCAATTGTCTGATGGTTGATGATGAGACAAATAAAGAGTTAAAAGAATGGGGCTTGTGAGGTAGCAGGATGAGACAAGTAAAGAGTTAACAGGAGTGAGGTTGTGAGCTAGCAGGAACGAGCTTAAATATTAGCTTCTTGATTCTTAATCCCCTGGCTAGCCTGCACTTGCAAGCTGTCAAGCAACCTACATCCATCAAAGGTGGGAATCGAACAGTTCCCAGTCGGAACAGCAACCCACTGCTAGCTAACAAACACCCATCATAGATGGGAACAGAACAGTTCCCAAACACAACGGCAACTCCCTGCAAGCTAAAATCCGTCAGAGATGGGAAGAGGATAGTTCCCAGAAGACAAATGTAAGGGCAGCTCCCTTGCAAGCTGACAAGCACCCTACATCCTGCAAAGAAAAATATAAAAGCCCAGCTAAACAGAAACCCACCACACACCTGTCCCTATTGGACTGCCCTGGCAAACTCCTTTGGCCTGTATTTCTCTTCAAAACACAAACCTGTGTCAGCCGTCTTCTCCAGACACAGCCACCGGCTCTCTCAATCTGCCTGACTTTCAATGAAATTTTCTTGTTTGGTCTGATTTCTGTATCTCATGTTCAGATCCAAATCTGTTTTTTCTGGTTTTTGTCTGTTTGATCCATGGAAAACTTGGGTCTGTGTGTGTGTTTAAGTCTCTGTTAAATGTGGTCGCATCTGTTCTAGCTTAATAATGGGATGTAAGGTTTCGATCCTAACCAGGAGTCCTTTGGGCAAAATATTAGGCCACTGGCAAGATTATGGCTATGAGCCGTTGACCAAAAAGAAGTTAATGTTCTATTACAGTACTGTTTGGCCAATGTATATGTTAGATTCTGGCAAGCACTGAGTGCTCAATAGTTCCTTGAATTATTACACTATTTTGCAACTGGAATTGTTCTGTTAGAGGTCTGACAAATAGGATGAAATTCAGTATGTATAAGCCTGTATTACAGACTTTGAAAAGAAGGGAACTAAACTGATAGTTCAGAGAAAAGGGGAATCCACCCATCTCCTAATTCACTTATAACCAGGAACGCTTAAGGCTGTGGTAACAAGAAAAAAGGCATTTTAAAAAAAACAAGCTGCTAATGTCACAAGCCAGACCCTCACCCCTTGCTCCACCCTCTTTGAAGTTGTTGGGCCAACTGTAAGATCTTAGGAACTCTCGGCAATTGTTAACCGTTCTGTTTATAAGTATATGATCTCTGATATCTGTGTTTCTCCAGGTTTTATATAGAATATAATGTTTGTGCCTCTGGATGGCAGTACCAAATTATAAAATTTGATTGGATTAAAAAAGAAAGCTTAAGCTCTGATATAAAATTTAAATAATAAAAAACTTAACCCAACTACTTGTCAGGATCATATGATCTAAGAAAATATTTCATACTAAGTCGGTTTAACTTTTGGTTACGTACACATTTTTTTAGGGTCATTAACATTAAATATGGTATCTGTTGTTTTACCTGGGTTTACAAAAATAAATTCACGTTACCTCTGTTTCAAAATTTGTCAAGAAAATAGCTTGAGTAATAATTAACTTCTACATCTCATGGTGTTAAGAACTAATGAAATGTTAACTGAAATAAGGTTGTAGATGAATCTTTTCAGCAATAATTATATCGTGTGGATGCTTGGACATGGTTTCTCAGAATTTATTGGTAACTCAAGGTTTTAATTTTACTAAATTGTGTTCAATGATAAAACATTATTGAATATCTAGGTATTTCAAAATAACGAAATGCTGAAATGTTAATGATTAGATAACTCTGAGTTCATCTATTTTTAACTTCTTATCACAGGAAACCTAAAGAATGGATTAGTACCTGTCAATAAATATATCTTGTACTTTATTACAAAAGCCTATGCTTTTGAAGGTTGCAAAATATGTTCCTAAATCTGCCAGTGGAAATTCTAATTGCTTGCTTTCAGTTGTCAGTATAAATTAAGGTTCTGAAGGTTATGGATTATGATTAATATGAAAGGACATGATGAATGTCTTCAGGGAAGGTATAAGGCAAGGGGACACATTTTTGAAGGAACTGAAGGAAAGTAGTTTGTCCTACGGATACTTATTTCTGAATGAGTGAAAAGAGACAAACTAAGAGGGACTGGGAGGGGTGTAGGAGGTTTGTGAAGGAAAATCTTGATGGAATTTCATATGGTTAATCTAAATGTGATTAAGTAAATTTAAATATCAAAAGTAAGCTGCTACAAAATTAGAGATAAGTTTTCTCACTCTGCTAAATAAGACAAAGTTTGTTGGACTATTGGTCTGCTACTGATATTATGTTTTATATTGATTAATTAGGACTTTGGTTACTCAAAAAAACTAAATATATAAACTAAGTTTTGCTAATGATTATGCAAACTTCTGTATTTTAGGAGGTTAGGTGCCCTCCTCAATGTCAGAGTACAGGCCACTACACGGAAGCTTAGCCTATTGTTTTCCCTAACCTGTCAGTATATTATAACAGCTCTAGCTCACTGTTACATCCCTGATAGAGAGTCTCAGAGCCTAAAAGAAGGCCAGGTAATTTGTTTAAATGTCTTTAACAACCAAGATAGGAAAAAAGAAGGAAAGGAACAGTGAGACTGGAGACGAGGCCAGAGACAGGCTAGATTTTGGGCTGCAGTTAATAAATAGACCAAAGCAAGGGCCACCTCAGGGCCACCCCAGCAGCCCCAAAAGAGGAAACGCCAGATAAAGAAGCCTGCTTTGGATGTGGAACCCCAGATCACTGCAATAAGGAATGTCCCAATCGTTCAAACCAGCCATGCCCCCTTGCAAACTAACAGGGCATTGGAGGAGGGCCTGTCCCGTTCTGCAGGGAGCAGGGCCCAACTCCTTCCCTACAAATGGCTATGACTGAGACAGGTCTGAGGGTCACAGGAGCCTCCCAGGAAAAAGAAGCTATTCTCATGATAGGGGAGAACTGCAGGCGACCCTTGATGTGGTGGGTTAGCCTGTTAATTTCCTGAGTGATATGGGAGCCATTTATTCTGTCTTGACCGCTCACTCTGGACCTGTTTCCTCTGAAACCTGCCTGGTTGTGTGGATAAATAAAGCCCGTAAATTTGGGCTCAGACTCAAGCCTGTTCCTTACCACTGACCTGTAGTTTAGAGGAATTGTAAAATGAGCAAATCAGACTCTAAAAAACTCTGGAAGTTTTGTCAGGAGGCTTCTAAGCCCTGGCTCTAATTGCTGCCCATGGCTTTGGGTCTAACCACAATTCTTTTATTTCCTATGTTGTTAACTGGGAGAGGTTCCGCCGGCACTTAGGAATTATGGGAGAATGGATCCAACCCAAGGCCAACTCCTTTACATATTGTTGCCTCGGAAAGCCGGTGTACTATTAGAAGCCTAGAGTGGGAGGAGTCTCTAACAGACCAGTTAGTTCCTAAATGGAAGGGACCCTTTGCACTTTCTGAACTGTTATCAGGCTTCAGAGAGTCAATGGCTGGGTCTGTTGCCGTGCAGCAGCCTACCGGTCTGTCCCCTCGTACCTACCCCTAAAAAGAAAGGAGAGTCTGTGAGACTAATCCTATCACGGACATTTCTTCACCTTTGTGCCATCTCCCTGTTCGGCCCCAAAGGATGGCTGGTCAGCCAATGATGGGTAAGATTCCCCACGGGGCAAACTACCCAAGTCAGGCGCAGTCGGGTGGGGACCATCTGGAGACCTCAAAGGGTCGACAGAGGTGGGCACAACCCCCCACGATCCCCCGTCTAAGGAGAGCTTCTGCCTTTATGACTGCATTCTTTCCCACAACCTGCAGGGGAAGTGACTCAACATTGTGCTCTCCAGCTATTCCTGCATAAAGGTTTAGTCCCTTGAGAGGCACATATCACCATAACAAAGACATCCTGGGGACCTCGGGCTCCGGCTGCCTGGGCGCAAGGGTGATTGGCTTAAATCAGTTTCCTAGTATGATGCATGAGATTCACAGATCTTGAGATTAACAAATTTCCTCACCTAACTAATAAAAGCTATGCATTGGCCCTATTCAGGCTCTCAGTCCTCTGAGGCTGGGAGACTCTTGGCCCTACTTGCACGATATTCTTGAGTGCTGTTGTCTTTCTTAACCCTGTGCCGCCCTTCGCGCTCCCCACAAGCTCTTGTCGTGCAGGACGCGACATGGGTCCACTTCATTTAAGTCTCCTTCCCCCAGAAGGAAGACTGTCACTCTGTTCCTGTAAGTCAATTGAAGACCTCCTGTTCCAACAAACTACTGGAGTTGCTCAG
The DNA here is from genome assembly GCF_004115265.2 of Rhinolophus ferrumequinum. NCBI lineage: Eukaryota > Metazoa > Chordata > Mammalia > Chiroptera > Rhinolophidae > Rhinolophus > Rhinolophus ferrumequinum. The sequence continues at coordinate 9,113,174 of NC_046295.1, read as the reverse complement.
TACTGCCTCCCTACTTGTGCCCCATCTGGGATAACCATTGAATGCCTTTTGGCTCTCCTCTTTCATGGGCTCCTCTAGAGAAAATAAGAAACCAGTATCTTTGTAAAATTTTTCTGATATGCTAGGTGCAAAAACTCTCTGACTGCTGGATATGCCATAAACAGTGCCCTCCCCGCTATGATACATTAGCAAGAAATTCTAGGGCCCATAGGCAGGGATGATGCCCACTTAAAACAGGAAGCAGCCATGAACAGTCAATGTCCCCTACCCTTGCAATCATACTAATTTTACAGAAATATAATGAATAAAAGACAGGGGTAATTGCAGCAGGGCCTGGTGGTTGGCATCCCCATAGTACAGCCCTTTCCACCTCCCCGGCCTCACCTTTTCTTGCCCTATAAGTTAACAATAGATCATCTCCCTGCGGCTTGAGCTCCAAATGTCCCCTCTTCCACCCAGTTCCCTCTTTTAGAAAATTATCCTGAAACTTATGATTAATACCCATAGGCTTATTAATCACAATCTCTATGGAAGAGCATTTTTTCCAGGATACTTTCATCATCATTCTTTGTTTCTGACTCCACCAGAGAATCACATTGCCAGAAGGAAGGCTCCATGCAGACCCCTGGAACCTTCATGTAGCCTCTGCAGGACCAACCAGATTTTCCCTTCAATATCCCAAACTGGTATGAGAATGTTAAGGCAGTTTTTGGAGGTGTTAAACCTCTCCCTTCTCAGACCGCCTGTGCTATGATAATAAACGCTTATTCTATGACCCATCTCCTGTGTCAGTCTATTGGCTGAACGGTGCAGTCAGCAGGACTCTCAGACTCGGTTGGCCTCTGGTTTCAATACAAGACCTGGACCAGTTCTCTATAATCAAGACATTTCCTTCTTTCCTTACTTTAGTCCCTTCCTATCTCACAAATAATAGGAGAGCCCAAGCATTCACTATAATGTTATTGTTTTCTTTCCCCCTTAATTTCTACCTGTAAATATAACTGAACATGGGCATCATCATGAAACTGACATCGCACGTCAAAACATCAAACAGGTTACATACATAGTCAATGCCCAGCAATGGTACGAGATTTGGAGGAATACTTTTTCCTTCGGCAGGTATTGCAATAAATAAACACATAATTAGGAACTTCTCAAAAACCTTAGGGGAATTGCCGGAGCTACCACTAAAGTACTAGCCAACAAGGAAAACTCTATAAATTCCTTGCATGACTTATATTAGACAGCAGAATGGCTCTTGACCATCTAGCTAAACAGGGTAGGGGTTGCTCTAGTGTTAATACCACCTGTTATACTTGGATAAAACACCTCTGATGAAATAGAGATGGAACTAGATAAAATAAGGGCACAAGCCAAGTGATTTAGTGCCCACTGACACCTCATGGTTCTTTAATATCTTCACCGGACTGCCCCCAAGTATTGCCTCCTGGTTCAGGTGTATTCTTCAAGTTGCACTTATCATTTTGCTTGTGATTATATGAATTTTTGCTGTTCTAAGACTTTGTTTTGCATAGGTCAATATTATGAAGACACCACTTTGACAATGGTGGCTCAACAATTTGAGATGATTACTAAGGCCTCTGAGACTTCATAGGAAAAATCTCAAGAAACTACAGATGTTTGACCTTAAACAAATATAATGGTAAAGACGTCCTATGTTCGGGCACAACTGTTCAAGTGTGGCATATATATACATATATACATATACATCTGTATATATGTGTGTGTGTATATATATATATATATATATATATATATATATATATATTCCCCTTTCTCTCTCTCCTCTTTTCTTTCTTCTTTCCCTTGCTCTACTTTTCCAACTTCTATTTTTCTGTATTGATTTTTTTTTTGGTGTTGCTATTTTTTGTTTTGTTTTTTGTATTTTTGATATTTGTGTGTGTGTTGAGTGTTGTTTGTTGGTTGTTTTTATGTGTGAGTGTATTTGTTTTATGTTGTTGTTGTCGTTATTGTGCTTGTTGGTTTGTTTTGTTCTGAAATCTCCCTGCATAAGGTTCCAGTGCAAGAGGCACAACAAATCTACACACCCAGAGGCAAACTCCAGAACAAACCACAGCATTGACCTACAAGTGACGCATCCAAAGGAAATTCTCTACGGGCACGAGAGCCTCATCTGAGGGGTCAACCCTCACACAGCAGCTTATACACCATGGGCATAGCCAATTCTCACAGCTAGTCAGCCTGGGAGTGAATCCCACCCACTGAAAGCCAAAAGCAAATAAAGCTCAACTTCAACAGGAGAATACACACAACACAAGGGACACCTCTGGAACATACGCACAGGAGAATAGGGAAGTGGTGCAACTCAAATATAAAGGACACATACTACATAAGACCACCGAGCAAAGATTGAGAGACACAGGGGATCAAACACAGAGAGACAGCCAGAATGAGGAAACAAACAAACATGTCCCAAATGAAACAACAGAAGAAACCTGCAAAACTGGAACAAAATTAAACACAAGTAACCAACCTATCAGAGACAGAGCTTAGAACACTGATTATAAGAATGTTTAAGGAAATTAGTTGAGAACAAAAGAAGGATACAGAAATCATAAAAAATAACCAGTCAGAATTAAAGAATACAATAACTGAAACAAAGAACAGACCTGAAGAAATTACTAGCAGATTAGATGAAGGAGAGGACTGATTCAGCAATTTAGAAGACAAGAAAACAGAAATCACCAATCGGAAGAACAAAAAGAAAAAAGAATAAAAAACAATGAAAATAGTTTAACAGACCTGTGGGATAACATCAAGCACAACAACATGCGCATCATAGAATACCAGAAGGTGAAGAGAGGGAGCAAGGGATCAAGAACATATTTGAAAAAATAATGACTGAAAACTTTCCTAACGTGGTGAAGGAAATTGACATACAAACCCAGGAAGCGCAGAGAGTTCCAACCAAGATGAACTGAACCCAAACAGGCCCACACCTAGACAGATTACAGTTAAAATAGGAAGGTTAAAGGCGAAGAGAGAACCCTAAAATCAGCAAGAGATAGACAGCGAGTTACTTAAAGTGTGCTCCCATAAGACTATCAGTTGACTTTTCTACCGAAACTTTGCAGGCCAGAAGGGAATGGCAGAAGATATTCAAAGTGATAAAAAACAAAAGGTCTACAACCTAGATTGCTTTACCAGGCAAGGCTATTATTTAGAATTGAAGGATAGGTAAAGAGTTTCCCAGAAAAGAATAAGCTAAAGGAATTCATTACCACCAAGGGAACTTTGCAGGAAATGTTCAAAGGGCTTCTTTAAGCAGAAGAAGAGTGAAAACAATCAAACTAATGAAGACCAGAAATTATGTACCTATTAATAATCCCTTTAAATGTAAATGGATTAAATGCTCCAATCAAAAGATATAGGGTGGCTGAGTGGATAGGAAAACAAGACCCACGCATATGCTGTATTAAAGAGACTCACCTCAGATGAAAAGACGCACACAGGCTGAAAGTAAAGGAATGGAGTAAGATATTTCAGGCAAATGGAAATAAGAAAATCTGGCATAGCAATACTTATATTGGACAAAATAGACTTTAAAATGAAGAATATAATGAAAGACAAAGAAGGGCACTACATAATAATAAAGGGATCGATTGAACAAAAGGACACAACCTTGGTAAACATCTAAGCATCCAACATAGGATCACCTAACTATATAAAACAGACAGTGACAGACAAGAGATCAACAGTGACACTATCATAGTAGGGGACGTGAACACACCACTGACACCAAGGGACAGATCGTCCAAACAGAAAATCAATAAGGATGATTAAGCGGCTTTAAATGACACATTAGAGCAGTTTGATTTCATCGGTATTTTTAGAGAACTTCGCCACAAAACTGCAGAATATACATACTTCTGGAGCACAAATGGAACATTTTCCAAGATAGACCACATGTCAGGCCGCAAAACAAATCTCAATAAACTTAAGAAAACTGAAATCATATCAAGCATCTTCCCTGACCTCAGTGCTATGAAATTCGAAATCAATTACAAGAAAAAAAACTGGAAAACATACAAATACATGGAGGCTGAATAACATGTTACGAAATAATAAATGGGTCAACAATGAGATCAAGGAAGAAATCAAAAGAAACCTCAAGACAAATGAAAATGAAAATACAACAACCCAAAATCTATGGGATGCAATGAAAGCAGTCCTAAGAGGGAAATTCATAGCAATGCAGGCCTACCTAAAGACACAAGAAAAATCTCAAATCAACAGTCTATCCTTACACCTATGGGAACTGGAAAAAGAACAGCAAAATAAGCCCAAAGGATACATAAGGAAAAAATTATAAAGATCTGAGTGAAAATAAACAAAATTAAGACCAAAAAAACAATATGAAAGATTGTTTTTTTGAAGAGCTGGTTTTTTGAAAAGATAAACAAAATCGACCAACCTTTAGCGAGACTCATCAAAAAAAAAAAAAGACATGCACCCAAATTAATAAAATCAGAAATGAAAGAGGTGCAGTGACAACAGACAGCACAGAAATGCAAAATATTTTAAGAAAATACTACAAGCAACTATACCCCAACATATTAAACAATCTGGAAGAAATGGACGTTTTTCTAGAAGCATTCAACCTTCCAAGTCTAACTCAAGAAGAAATGGAAAATCTGAATAGAACGATTACTACTGAGTCAGTAATCAACAATCCCAACAAACAAAGCCCTAGACCAGATGACTCTTCAGGTGAATTTTATCAAACATTCAAAACAGAATTATCACCTATTCTCCTCCAACTATTCCAAAAAATCGAGGAGGGAAGGCCCTCAAAACTTTTTATGAGGCCACTATCACCCTGATCTGAAAATCAGACAAAAACATTACAAAAAAAGAAAACAAAAGGCCAATATCCTTAATGAACATAGATGCAAAAATCCTCAACAAAATGTAGCAAACAGAATTCAGCACTACATTAAAAAGATCATACACTACGATCAAGTGGGATTCATTCCTGGTATGCAAGGTTGGTTCGATATTCGCAAATCAATTAATGTGATACACTACATTAACAAAATAAAATATAAAAATCGTATGTTCATATCAATAGAGGCAGGAAAATCATTTGACAAAATCCAGCAGCAATTTATGATAAAAACTCTTAGCAAAGTGGGAATAGAGGGATCATATCTTCATATAAAGGCCACATATGATAAACCTACAGCTAACATCATACTCAATGGGAAAAGCTAAAACCATTCCTCTTAAGATCAGGAAGAACACAAGGTTGCCACTTTCTCCGCTTTTATTCAACATAGTTCTGGAAGTTCTAGACACAGCAATCAGACAAGAAAAAGAAATAAAAGGCATCCAAATTGGAAAGGAGGAAGTAAAATTGTCCTTTTATGCAGATGACATGATACTGCATATAGAGAACCCCAAAGAATCCTCCAAAAAACTATTAGAACTGATTAATGAATTTAGTAAAGTAGAAGGATACATTAATATGCAGAAATCAGTTGCACTTGTATACATCATCCGTAAACTATCAGGAGAAATTAAGAAAACAGTCCCATTTAAAATTGCTTCAAAAACTATAAAATACTTAGGAATACATTTAACCAAAGAAGTAAAAGACCTGTATTCAGAAAATTATACGACACTGAAAAGAGAAATTACAGAAAATACAAATAAATGGACACACATACCATGCTTATGAACAGGAAGAATTAATATAGTTAAAATGTCCACCTAAAGCAATACATAGATTCAACACAATTCCTATCAAACTACCAATGACATTTTTCACAGAAGTAGGATATATAATCCCAAAATTTATATGGAACCACAAAAGACCCTGAATAGCCACGGCAATCTTGAGAAATAAGAACAAAATGGGAGGTATCACGATACCTGACATCAAATCATACTAAAAGCCTATAGCAATCAAAACCGTATGGTCCTGGCATAAAAACTGACACATAGATCAATGGAACAGAATAGTGAGCCCAGAAATAAATCCATACCTATATGCTCATTTAATTTACGACAATGGAAGCCAGAATTTACATTGCGGTAAATAGTCTATTCAATAAATAGTGCTGGGAAAACTGAACAGATACATGCAAAAAAAAAATGAAGCTGGACCGCCTCCTTATGCCATATATGAGAATAAATTCAAAATGGATTAAAGACTTAAACGTAAGTTCTGAAACCCTGAAACTCCTAGAAGAAAATATAAGAAGTAAATTTACGACATTACCTTTAGTAATATTTTTACCAATCTATCCCCTCCTTCAAGGGAAGTAAGAGAAAAAATAAACATGTGGGATTACATCAAAGTAAAGAGCTTTTTCACTGCAAAGGAAACCATCAATAAAACAAAAAGGCACCCTACTGAATGGGAGAGGATATTTGTCAGTGATACATCTGATAAGGGGTTAACATCCAAAATTTATAAAGAACTCATTTAACTCAACCCAAAAAAACAAACAACCTAATTAAAAAATGGGCAAAGAACATGAAGGGACATTTTTCTAAAAAGGAAATACAGATGGCCAACAGACATATGAAAAAATGCTCAACCTCACTAATCATTAGAGAAATGCAAATAAAAACCACAATGAGATACCACCTCACCCCAGTCATAATGGCTATCATCAATAAATCAACAAACAAGTGCTGGCGAGGATGTAGAGAAAAGGTAACCCTCGTGCATTGCTGGTGGGATTGCAGATTGGTCCAGCCACTATGGAAATCAGTATGGAGGTATTTCAAACAACTGGAAATGGAACTACCTTATGACCCAGCAATTCCACTCTTATGTATCTATCCAGACAAACCCAAAATGCTAATTCGAAAAAATGTATGCAGCCCTTTATTTACTGCAGTGCTATTCACAACAGCCAAGACATGGAAACAACTGAAATGCCCATCGGTAGATGACTGGATTAAGAAACTGGGGTACATTTATACAATGGAGTATTATTTGGCCAGACAGAATGAAATCTTACCATTTGCAATGATTAGGGTAGACCTAGAGAACATTATCCTATGTGAAATAAGTTGGACGCAGAAAGACAAATACCATAAGACCTCACTTATATGTGAAATCTAAAGAATAGCATAAATGAGTAAACTAATCAGAAACAGTCTCAAAGATATAGAGGAAAAACTGAGGGTTGTTAGATGGGAGGGAGGTGGGGATGAGGGAGAAGGTGAGAGGATTAGAAAGCACAAATTGGTAACCACAAGATTACCATGGGGATACCAAAGACAGTTTGGGGAATATAACCAACAATGTTGCAAAGATTTGGTAGGGTATCCAATGGAGACTTGTCTTATTAGGGAGACCACTTCATGGACAGTGTAGATGCCTGACCACTGCAGTGTACAACTGAAGCTGAAGCTGAATAATACTGAATGTCAACTATAATTTAATATACATATAGTCACCGGATTTGGAGTACAGAATAGGGAATAGAGTCAATGGAATTGTAACAGCTATGTAAGATGTCAGAGGGGTAATAGATTGGGTGAGGCTATTTTTCCCGTCATGCCTCCTGTCTTCATCATGGTATGAAACAATTTATCACTTTGTGAGGAGTGTAAATATCTAACTATTACATTGTTTTGAACACCAGAAAATAAAAATAAAAATAAACTGTATGGCCCTGCACGTGTGTGTTCACTGGGAGAGGCACAAAGAGAGGGGACAGCAGAAATTTTGGAATCTATTGGGTAATTTTCTCCAGGCTCCTCTCTTCTATTTAGGTTACATAACATATAGAAACGTGTGTGTCAAAGCAGCAAGCTTCAGAATTTCTCAGCCAAGGGAAAGGACGCAATTTCATCCCCTTTTTAACTCATAAAGTGATTTTTCTCATTTTCACTGATGAAAATTGCTCAGTCTCCTAGGGGCTTTCACAGACTCCCAAGTGGAATTCACAGGGATGGCCCAACACCTCTAGTCAGGGTACAAGGCTTACTTCTTGCCTCTCCTCATGCTTTATGATTAAAGAGCTCCTTGTGCTTTGGTTGTGTTTTGTCCTGAGAAGTAAAAGTAACCACGTCCCAGTTTCCCATTTCTCATCAAGCCACGGTGTTGGGACACAGACCCCAGTGTCACTGCATTAGAATGCCCTGCCCAGCACGGCTCTGCCACAAAGCAGGTGTCAATGTGGCTTTCCCTCGAAAACACTGTTAACAACCAGGGGTCTCTCTAAGTGCCTCCCACGGCACCCGCACCCTGGGCAAAATCTCAAACTTCACTCAATAAGACCCAAAGAGTATGCCCAGTCAAGACTGAAACACTCTCCTCAAAACCTCTCCTCAGAATGAATCAATACCCTATAAATAAAGAGGCCCTCCAAGGCATCAAGCCGATAATAAAAGATTATAAGGCTCAGGGACTCATTATCTCCTGTACAGATCCGTAAGGCAGGGAGTAGAGGGGACCACTCATGTTTAGGGATCAGATAACATTCTCTAACAGAGGAAGTCATGTTGGGGAGTGTCCTCTGGACATGTGCCAGCAAAAAGGGAAAGCGGGAAAGGCCTGGGTCCTCTGTTACTTGGACTCTGACTCTGGGTTTCCCAGGAATGAATCTAAGCCAGTTGGTTAAGTCAGTTCTACCTTGTGGATACCTGACTGAGATGAAATGAACTTCTACTCCAACCAGAATTTTAAAATATTTATTTAAGGGGGCATACTATTCTAAATATTTTAGTAAAGACTTAACATTTTCTTAAAAATATGAAGAACTTGCTCTATAATGCAAACCTCTACAAAGGCAGATTAAACATTATATGATCAAAGCAAGTACAAGGATAGTCCGATAAAAGCAAAAAAACACCAGAAACGTTAACGTTGGACAGAGGAGCGAATGTGAATGAACTTCAACTGGCTTTATCTCAGATGATATGACAATTAAACCAAAATGAGAATAATAATGCTAGTGAAGGATTATAAGCTACTGTTGAAGCAAGAACCTGAATCTATACAAACAGAAAATTAAAAATTCTGGAAAGAGGAAAATTGTTTCATACCATGATGAAGACAGGAGGAATGACGGGAAAAATAGCCTGATTTTACAACTATGATAAAAATTGATTTGGGCAATGATCAGGAATAAATACTAAAATTTGTGAAAGCCTGAGGATTAAGACATACAGAGGTATAGCCTGAATGTATCTCCTCAAGATAGGTAATGACATTTTTTGTGAAGAAACATGGACGATATCACAGTAACCAAATAATCCAGTATCGCTTATTCATTTGACCTATTAACAGCATGTGTATCATGGTATGATATACTGAGAAATCCTCGATACTTCTTTTGTATTCCTACAAAAGGTACACAACCTAAATGTAATCATAAGAAAACATCAAACAAATCCTGTTATTTACATGATTAATAATAGAGAAGAGCTATGTTTAACAGCGACTGATCATTCAGGATGTTGTCAGGGGTTCCCTCCATGTGACTCTTCTGATACATATCCACTTGTCACTTTTCACTGAGGTCACAGCCATAGCTTGGGATGTCTAAGACAGGTCAGTAACAGGTAGATCCAAACCTGTAATAACTTGTTCTCAGCAGAGAACAAGTTCTTTCTTCCTTGCACAAGTCACAATGTCAGAGGAGGAAACTGTTCCACATAGTAATTCTTAAACCCTGACTCCTTCCATGTGCTACTCTTCCATCATCACTGTAGCAGAAGGAACAGCAGAGAATAGATAGGATGAAAATGTCTTCATGGGACTTGTTTTAGCATTGACAGTCATATTTCACTACCTAAAAATTGGTGACATTACCGCTTTAGGATGACAGCGTGCTTGGGATATTTAGACTAGTTGTGGGCCTAAGGTCAAAAGTAAATAGTTATAGGTGAACATGTAGTATACGGGATAGAGGTCTCTTTTTATTAGATTTATTATTTATATATATTAATTGTGGATGGACTGCTAGCAGGATTTCCCAAATCCATCTATTACCTTCATAAGATTTCTTTCATCTGGTCGACATACTATGAGGTCTCTACTGCACTACGCATTTTCTCCTGTACTGAGAAGAGTGGCTTTAGCTTGAAGTTATCAAACATTTATCACATTTTGTATTTTCTTCATTGTGTGAATTCTGTACTCTGTGAGATTCAATCTTTGACAGAAAGCTTTCATATTTTCACTACACAGTCAGTATTTTCCACAGTAGAAGTGCTCACCGTTGAGTTCATACAGAATATTTGCTACCATGTTTCCCCAAAAATGAGACCTAGCCAGACCATCAGCTCTAATGCATCCTTTGGAGTAAAAAATTAAATAAAACCCGGTCTTATATAATGTAAGAAGTGGTCTTACGTTACATTATATAAGACCGGGTCTTATATTAGTTTTCTGTTCCAAAAGACGCATTAGAGCTAATGATCCAGGTGGTCTTATTTTTGGGGAAATATGGTATATTCATTACGTTCACAATGTTTCTTTCCCCAGAGAATTTTCTGATGTCCACTAAACTTATCCTTAGTGGCTAAAACACTGTCTATATACATTTCAAGGGTTTCCTTCAGTGTACGTTCTGAAAGGACACAAACTGAATGTCTGTGTCCTCCCCGAATTCATCTGTTGAAATCTAATCCCAAGGGGGGTGCTGGGATATAGAGGTGGAGGCCTTTGAAGGTGATGAAGTCCTTAGGACAGAGCCCTTATTAAAGAGGCCCTGACGAGTTCCCTTTCCCCATTATCTTTGTGAGGACACCAGAAGACAATGGCCATCTATGAACAAGGAACTGGATTCTCACCAGACACCAAATCTACCAGTGCCTTGATCTTGGACTCTCAACTTTCAAGAACTAAGAGAAATAAATGTTTGCTATTTAAGTCAACGAGTCTAATGATATTTTTTTATAATAGCCTCAACCGACTAATAGAGTTCTCTTCTATTTAGTGAGGACCTTCTCTAAGTTCTGCAATCTTTACTTTACCCTGACTTGTAAGTTTCCATACATTCATCTTTATGATTTCCCCCCTGTGAGTTCTATGATGTTCTCAAAAGTGTCATTTCGGGCTGAAAGCATTCCAAATTTGTAAGATTTATAGAGCTGTTCATGTGTGAGAGCTCTTTTAGGTAATGTCCGGATGAAAGTTTTTCCACAGTCATTACATTCATGTTTAATTCTTTGTGAGTTTACTGATGCTCTCTGAGATATGACTGCTAGTGAAAATTTTCCCCACCTGTCACATTTATACAGATTCTCCCTGGTATGATCAATCAGATCAAAATATGCCACCCCGAAATTATGCCACTTTGGCAAAAAGATTGTTCTGAGTTAAAAGTCACTGAAAAATAGTAGACATAGAAAAACCCTTTCACTCTCTCCCCACCTTCCGAAAGGAAGGGTATAAATTTCCCTTCATAAAAGTGTTCCCCATCCTCTCTCTGGTATAATCCAAAGTAGGCAATTCTTATTGTTGTAGATGACACCCACTAATATCTGCATAAACAAATTTTAATGAATACCGCTCATCTTCCATTGGTTTCCCCATTTACATACTTTCCCACTATGTACCACCTGTACAAGCTCGAAACACTATTCCTCTAATCACTTGTTTGCAAACGGTATATAAGCCAGAAAGTCTGATCACCTCTTTAGTTTCATTTGATTTATCTAAGACTCTCCACATGCGTATGAAATAAACCATTTCCCTCTGTTAATGTCTTTCAATTTGCAGGGCTCCAGCCATGGAACATAATAGAATACAAAAAAAAAAAAAAACCCAACAAAAAACTAATTTTTCTTCCTCTTTGCTTTTCACATCAGACAAGTCTCTGAACATTTTCCCACATTACCAACTTTACAGGATTTTTCACCTTTCTGAGTTTTCTGATGTTTTCATAGGTGACAGTCATTGGTGAAAGTGTGTGAATCACTACACTCCATTGTGAGAACTGTCTTCAATTTTGAGAGTTAAGTTGCAAACAAAAGATTTTCTTCCTTAGTTACATTGGTAGCATTTCTTCCCTGCAGTCTCTGACATATTGTGAGGACTGATTTCCAAACAAAAATATTCCCAAATTTTCATAGAGTTTTTCCCAAGTAAATTCTCTGACGTCCTTTGAGGTATGATATGAAAACAAAACTCTTCCAGATTCATAGGGTTTCTCTTCTGTGATGAGTGTTCGGATGTGTTTCCAAGGTTTGACTTCTGCTTCAAAGTTTTTCCACATTCATTACATTGGTAGGACTTTAACCCTTTGTGATTTCTCTCATGTACCCAAGGCTTGATTTCTTGATGTAAGTTTTACCACATTCATTAAATTTATAATGTCTCTCACCTGTGAGAGTTCTCTGATATTTTCCAAAACTGCTTTGTGGCTGAAAGTGTTTTCACATTTAGTACCTCTGCAGGGTTTCTCCCCTGTCTAAATTCTCTGATGTCTTCTGAGATGTGACATGGAGGTGAAAGTGTTTCCGCATTCACTACATTTGTAGGGTTTTGCCCCTGCGTGAGGTCTCTGATGACTTCTGAAGTGCGACACGGAGATGAAAGCTTTTCCACTTCATTACATTCATATGGTGTGTCCCTTATGTGTGTTCTCTCATGTTTTCCAAGGACTGCTTTGAGGCTGAAAGGTTTCCCACATTCATTACATTTATAGGGTTTATCCACTATGTGAGTTCTCTGATGTACTGCAAGGTTTGACTCCTCAATGTAAGTTTTATGACATGCATACCATTCATAAGGTTTCAGCCCTGTGTGAGTTCTCTGATAAACTCCAAGGCCTGATTTGTAGCTGAAAGTTTTCCCACATTCAGTACATTCATATGGTTTCTCCCCTGTGTGAGTTCTCTGATGTTCTCCAAGGTGTGACATGCAGTGGAAATCTTTTCCACACTCATGACATTCATAGGGTTTCTCCCCTGTGTGAGTTCTCTGATGTACTCTAAGGCTTCACTTCTCTGAATAAGTTTTACCACATTCATTATATTCATAGGGTTCCTCACCTGTCTGAGTTCTCTGATGTACTCTAAGGCTTGATTTCCAGGTGTAACTTTTACCACATTCAGTACATTGATAGGGTTTCTCTCCTGTGTGAATTCTCTGATGTACAACGAGGGGTAATTTCCAGGAAAACCCTGCCCCACATTCATTACATTCATAAATAAATAGATTTTCCAAAATTTAACTTTATCTTGCTTAAATATAAATTCATTATTTGAGTTATGAGGTATAAGTGATATACTGTGTTGCCTAATTGAAAAAATGAAAACAATTACATTCTATCCTTTATGTTAAACTCACAATACCTACATTTTATTGGAACTACTAATATCTAAAGTTCGAAAGTTGCCCATTGTTGAACGGATCCCACTTTGGATTCAGTTGTCTAGGAATACCTTTTACCAGTATTCTAAAACTCACCTGGATAACTCCCATTTAGAAAGTTGTTCTCTACTAACACTGGGTCTTGTTCCAACTTCAAGATCACTTCTGGTTCTATAGAGCAATACCTTGTAAATGGGAAATAACTGAGGATGTGGGTTGCCTGTATGGGCTCTGATGATTCTGAATGTGAAGGAAGATTCAGGTTTAAGAGTGGCACAGAAACAATATTCACTTGACCCCTTCTTTGGGGAGGTAAAAAACAGAAATAGTTTCAGATGCTCAAAAGAGCTCTCCTTAAACCCCTAAATCACAAACCTAAATAACATTAAGTTCTAACAAAGCTTCATGCTTATTAGCTACACTGAGAGAAAGAGAGAGAGAGAGAGAGAGAGAGAGAGAGAGAGAGAGAGAGAGAGAGAGAGAGAGCGCGCGCGCGCATGCAAGCGAGCTATGGAGATCTACAAAAGGGTCCCTTTAATCTTTGCTTGGGTACTAATTTGTGGATACATGTCAGGAAACTACCTAGGGGTGGGAAATTACCAGAAAAAAGTAGAATGGAAAATCACAAAAGCATACACAGAAGTGGGAAGTTTACATTTCCAAAGTAGAGAGGCAAAGGATCTTCACTAAGATTCCTCATTAGAAACTGTAAAGGGCAGAAGGTAGTGGGGTGATATAGTATAACTACTCACACAAAAGGACTATCAGCGAAGAATCAGAAAAATGATCTTTCAAAGATAAAGGCCAAATAAAAATATTTCCAGATGAACAAAAATTGAGAGATGTTTGTTGCTAGCAGAGCCACCTTAGAAGATACGCTAAAGAAAATTCTCTTGACTGATTTAAAAAGTAACCGTATAAAACAATGAGCACATGTGTGCAATGTTTGGTTTCTAACACACACAGACGTATTTTTATATTTCCCAATAAAACCATAAAAGAGGTAAGTGGGAGTCAAGCTATACTAGACTAACGAAATACAGTAGTACCTCGGTTTTCAAGCGTCACTGTTGACAAACATTTCGGCTTATGTGTGCCGTAAATTTTATGGATCCATGGTATCATTAGACAGTAAAATTCATGCTAAATTTGCTGTTTTAGAGGTTGATTTCAAAGATCTGGAACGGATTAATCCACTTTGCATTACTTTCTATGGGGAAACCGCACCTCGCTTTTCAAATGTTTCAGAACTCAAACAGACTTCCAGAACGAATTATGTTTGAAAACCGAGGTACCACTGTAATACCGAACAATAACTCAAATGCACAGTAACAAATGAAGACAAATACAATTTAACAATATATTAACATATATAACAAAAATTAACATACAACAATACCACAAGAACGGGATAGGAAAAATAAACCTACATAGGAGTAACCTGTCTATACATCTCTAAAATTAAGTTAACATAAACTTGATGTACATTCTGGTAAGTGCAGGTGTATGTGATAAATCCTAAAGGAATAATTAATGAAATAAACTCTAAAAAATATTGTGAAAAAAATCATTAAAGAAACTAAAAGGTTACATTAAAAAATATTCACATACTACAAAACAACAGCAGAGAAATGGATGACCAAAATATATGACACATGCAGAAAACAAAATAAAAAATGGCAGATAAATATCCAATCTTATAAGAAATAGCATTAAACGTGAAAGAACTAAGTAATCCAGACAAAAAGCAGAGATTGTCAGGCTAGATTTAAAAAAATACACAAAAAAACAAAAGATCAAACTACATTCAACTACATGCAGTCTAAGGACATACACATTAAATTGAAAGATAGAAAGATATTGAAACTAAGAGGATGGAAAAAGATATTTCATGCAAACAGCAACCATAGGAAAGCTATACTAATAGCAAACAAAATAGACTTTAAATTTTAAAAAATGTTATTAGAGATAAAGAGATATTTATAATGACAAAAGGGTAAATCCATCAAAAAGATGTTACAATTATAAACATATACACATCCAAAAACTGAGCCCAAAATACATAAAGTGAAAATGTCAATTGAAAGGAAACATAGACAATTAAACAATAATTGATAAGAGACTTCACTATCACTCTTTCAATAAGGGATAGAGTAACTACGTAGGAAACAGATTTGAAAAACACTATCAGCCAATTAAATCTAACAGATATATATACGGCACACTACACACAACAGTAGCACAATTCCCATTCTTCTAAAATGCCCATAAAACAGCCACCAGGATATGTCATTTATTAGGCCAAAAAACAAACTTCAATAAATTTAAAAGTAGAGAAATAATACAAAGTATCTTTTCTGATCCTAATGGAATGAAATCAGAAATCAGTAACAGAAAGAAATTTGGGAAATTCACAAATATGTAAAAATTGAATACCAGTCATCTAAGTAATTAATGGATCAGAAAGGGATCCGCCCAGATAGGTGGGGACAGGGGGTGGGGTGGGTTGTGAGAAGTGTCCCAGAGCAATGGCGGCGACCACCCCCACATCCAGTCCTCCTTCCACGGCTCCCTCCCCTTGGCCGGAACTAGTTGGGCTGCGAGTCGGTGTTTGTGGACCACAGTTCTCAGAACTGCAAATATTCTGTTCTTTTGATCTGACACTGTTACTGTTCTGCTTCTAGCACTGGGCAGGTGGGGTCGGGGTGAGCTCTGGGAGGGTAGGGAGGAAGTAGCGAGTCTCAGTGCCTAAGGCTTCCGTTCTCTGCAGCAGTAAGGGCTTAAACCAAGCAGTAAGGGCTTAAACCACAGTTTTCAGCCTTCTTTCCTCAGTCTTTGCTCCGAGGTATCTGCCGTGAGAATTGGGTTCAGCCATGTTATATGCTTTCCCCTCATCCCTGTGGGCCATAAGTGGATCCCTAGCAGTCCACGTTCTTCCCTCTCCCTCAGCTGTGGTAGTTCTGGGATGCAGCGAGCTCGGAGCACTGAGATAGGTCTGCGTCCTGCACCCGCGCGGCCCCATCTCTGTACATCTCCCTTCCCTCCTCCTCTTCTCGCGCAATTTGCCCACCTTTAGGTTATTTCAGTAGTGTGCCTCTTAGTCTTGCCTGTCACCTGCGCAGGGACTACTTTGTGGAGTTATAGTTGTTCAATTAGTTGTAAATTGCAGGGGAAATTTCAAGAGGCTCGCCTCATGCCGTCATTTTTATGACATCACTCCAGTAGCCGTTTTCAATCTTTACTGGGAGGGAACACAGCCCACCCTCCCATGCGGGAATTGAACTAGCAACCAAGTTGTTGAGAGCTGGCGTTCTAACCAACTGAGCCACCCGGCCACCATTAAAGAACTAGATGCTTGAATTTTTAACTTTAATAACTTGAAAATCAATTGTTTTTCAGTCAAAGTGACTTCCGAATAATCTTTGCATTACACCAAAACCCGGGGTAGGGATACGGTGTGGCATCAAAAACCTCGCCTAGACACACCACTCAAATCACCTGAAACTCACTGAGTCACTCGTCTCTTTAAACCTCAGTTTCCTCATCATAGGAGAAGAATGTTCTCTAGAATAAATAACACACGTGTTATTAATGGTTGAATATTAGTAAATTTCCTATTGATAAACAGCACATTAGTAGGTAAAAGCACTTGGAGAATCACACAGTGATGTGCAAATATAAGAGATTAGCGGCATGACATCACTCCATAGTAACTGCAGCCTCTCCCAGATCCTGAGCTGATCAGTGAGACGTAGGAAAGGTGACATACATCTCCTAAGAGACTAAGCATGACTCAGCATTCAGATCACGGAATTTTCCCAGAGGTCTCAGACAGGGATCGATATCATCAGGAAAGGAGCTGTCACACGTGGAGATTAGCCCCATTCCACACACAGCTGGTAGAAATGTACTTTTAGAGCAGCCTCAGATACCCCAGTCCCTAACCCCTCCTCTGGCCTACAGGAAAATCAGGATAAGGACGTAAGGCACAGCAGCAATGAGAGCATGCTAGGATGGCCTGGGTTATGCCTTCTGGCATAATACTTACAAAAAGAAAAAAAAAGGGCCCACATTCACCTCCATCCAAGATTACCAACGACACAGCAAAGGAGGGGGGCATCAACCTTCCACGGAGTCTCAGTTATAATAAGGAAGCAAACCTCGGGCTCAGAGGGACTCAGGGAAGAGCCAAACAAGCTGGAACACATTGGATGACCTAGGACAAGGCAGCTCTTCTCGGCGACTCATTTTCCCTTCCTACTGATGGATTGGGGGAAGACATGCTATAAAAGATGGCGCTCTTATCAAGGGGGGTGGGGATCAGAACCTTGAATTCTGCTAATCAGCCTTCTCTGGGCCCCAAATTCCCATCTGCATAAGATATGTGGTTTGGGGGACCTTCACTCACCTCTCCATCACTCCTCACTGAGATACAAGTAGGAGCAGTAACATTCAACTCCATCAACCAAGAACAGGACAAGACTAAGGAGAGAGCAAGGAAGTGGGCACCGGGTGGAGGGCAGAGCCCACCCAAAGTCTGGAGCCATTTCCACCCATAGCCAACTGCCTATGCTTTGCCAGCTCTGCTAAGCAGACTCAATCGTACAGTGGAGGCTGGGCACTGCTGGCCGGAGACCTCGGTCGAGGGAGGACTATGGGAAAATCTCAGAAAAAGAACAATTCCTGGGTCATGGAGGGTCACTGAGGAAAATCCCTACACAAAGAGTGGAGCACTAGGAAAAATCCCCGAACAAAGGAATCCACACTCTGAGCACTGAACATGAGCTCTGGGTAAACTGTCCTGGAGCCACAAAGTTCCCAGGCACCTGGCTGTGAAATGGGGGTGGCAGCCTCTGGATGAAGGAAATAGCATTACCAGTGTCTGAAACGCGGGGGGAATGGGAGACAGAGGAGCGTGCCTGGCTAGGATGTTCACGGGGAGCAGCTGAGGGAGACAAGCCTGGACCATCAGGTGGACCCGGCCAGAGGGCCTTGGAATTTAGGCTGAGATGCACCCAGCTCAGCGCAATCCGGGGAAACCTGACAACAGACAGTAGGTTACACAGGGCAGTGCTGCCTGAGCACTGTGTGGAGGAAGAAGGGTCAATTCATCCTTCACCCCTTTGCCACTCTGACTCCCAAACACTGAGCGTCACTGTCGGCAAACACGGGTCAAGTGTTTCTACAGCCAGCTGACAGAGCCACAGGCTTCTCCGAGTCCCTTCCGGCCTGCACCTGCTCTCTACACCGACTCCAGGGTCTTCTGAGGGGCTTCCTGGCCCTAGAGATGTTTCCTCAGCTCCTAGGAGCCTTGCCACCCTTCCCGTGACCAGTGTCCTGAGCCACACCTTTCCAGAAGTAGGGCTTCCTGCTGAGACTGGCCGGCTGCCAGCCAGGGCAAGCAGGGAGCCAGATGTGACGTCCCCTGAGAAAACCAATGGAGACCTGGAATACACAGGGACAGCTTGTATTTTCCAAACATCAAAAGTTGGCCTGTTTGATTTATTGAGTCTCATAACTGACATGTCAGGATGGCTAACACCTCCAGCTCCTCCTGAAGAGAAGGCCCACATGCATCCCATGACCTGGATTCAGGCACAGGACGTACCCTTGGTGTCCTGTCAGTTCTCAGAAAGCAGGCGCTATCTCCTCTGCCGCTGCAAGTCGTCACCACTGCCTCTACCGACACTACCTCCACTGATCACCTTTTCTTTTCTTTTTCTTTTTTCATTTGGAGACATCTGTTTCAATTTCTGGTTTCCTCTCTCTTTTCATATCCAGGTTTTGATTGTTTTCTTAGTGATTCCCAACGACATGAGAAACTTCATTATTCACATAGTGGGGCTTTCAGGAGAGAGCTGGGTAGGCACCCAACACACTCTGAAAATAGTTTGAAGGAAGGAGCAAGTGGTCTTGGATTTTACCAGGGTCAGAGGATGGAGCCAGAGTGAGAGTTGCTGTGTATAACTGATAAGTTATAATAAGCCAGGATTTGTGTGGTTTAAAGGGCCTCATTCATGCCAAGCACGGAAGAGACAGTCTTTATCATTATCTTGCCCAGATGTGGAGCACAGACAACGGACGACATGAGGTTTGTGAGCTGTCAAAGCTAGACATAAAAAATGCAGACTATTTACTATGGAAAGCTCAAACAGAATAAGCCTAAGTAAATTTCCACCAGTACACAAAATAGTCAGACATCTAAAAACTAAGGGAGAAATTGTGAAAGCAGCAAAACAATAACAATATTAACTACAGTAGAAGAACAGCGGGGACAACAGACACATTTCATGAGAAACCACGGAAGGTATAAGAACGTGGCACAATTATTCAAGTGCTAAAAACAGTTTACCCAAAATTGGATTTGCACTGAAAATATCCTCAGGAATGAAGTATAAATCAAGACTTTCTCAGATAAAGCAAAATTTAGACAATTTATCACCAGCAGGACTATCCTAAAAGAATGGCTACACAAATTCTCCTTATAGATTGTAAATGTTTACGGATCTTAAACTGTCAAGGAAAAAATAGAACAGAGAAGAGGTAAAAATTATATCACTAATCCATGGGAGATACATAGCAAAATCCCCTAGTGAGTGCCTGAAACTGAGGCCACTACAAAACCCTGTATATACTATGTTCTTGCTATACATACGTACCCATCATAAAGTTTAATTTGTAAATTAGGCACAGTAATAGGTTAACAACAAAAACTAACAACAAAATAGAACAATTATAACAATATACTGTAATTAAAGTTATTTGAATATGGTCTCTCTCTCCAGGCAAACTAGGAAATTTCTTTTTCCTCCTCCACAATTTCACAGCCAGTAGATTTCTTGTTACTGTACATTGTAGCAACTTCAGAATATGATTTTTTCCCCTTAAGTCAAGAACATTTACCTTTTGACTTAAAAGATTGCCAGCACCACTATTCTTGGGCTTTGGGGCAAATGAAGTAAAATAAGGATTACCTGCACGAAAGCACTGCAATGCCCTGACAGTCGATCTCATAACTGAGATGGCTAATAAGTGATAAATGGTAGCATACACAGTGTGGAGACACTAGACAAAGGGATGACTTATGTCCTACACGGAACAGCCTGGGATTTCATTAAGTTACTCAGAATAATGCACAAGTTAAAACTTATGATTATAATTGTTTATTTCTGGAATAGTCATTTACGATTTTAGAACCTCGGTACACCCCAGGTAACAGAAACCATGGTAAGCAAAACCATAGATGACGGCATACTACTATCAATGCAATAGGAATTCCTTGTCTTATATTTTCTAAACTTTCATGGTGGAAACATTACAACTGTCTGATATAGTTCTTAGTATGTACAGAGAAAACATTTAAGCAAGTTATATAATAAATGAGGGAAGGTCAAAGGAGGTACATGTCACTCAAACTAGTCAAGTGTGAACACAAGCATCCTCTGATAATTTATATAAAATGGAATTCCTAGGAAAACCACTACAAAAAACTATACAGAAGAAACACCTCCAAAAAACTACAGGCACATCAAAATGGAATGCTAATAAATTTTCAAGGAACCAACAGAAAAGAAAAAACAAAAAGAAACAGAAGAAAATAAAACCAGCAGACTTAAGCCCTAACATATTAATAATTACATCAAATGCAAGCCATCTAAAGACAATGTTTAAAAGACAGACAATCAGAAGGATGTAAAAATAATCTGACTATGTACTGTCTACAAGAAACTCACTTCAAAGTACTGATGTAGGGAAGTTTACAAGTCATAGACCAGAAAAAGATATGCCACGTAAATATTAAACAAACAAACAAAAAAACAGCTGAAGGTGTATATTACTATCAGATAAAGGAGACTGCACAGAAAAAAATACTGAGACACAGAAGAACATTACATAATGATTAAAGGAACAATCCAAAAAAATGACGTGTCAATAAGAAATGTGCACATCACAACAACAGAGAATCCAAATATATGAAGCAAAGACTAAGAGAATTAAAAAGAGAAATAGATAAATTCATAATTACAAAAAGAACCTTCAACATCCCCTTTCTAAGAACTGATTCAACTATACAGAAAATAAGCAGATACACAACATAACAAAACCATCAACCAACATGCTCTCATAGACATTTACAGAAAACGCCATGCAGTAACAGCAGAATACATATACTTTTCAAAACTATAAAGAACATGTACCGCAATAGGCAATATCCTGGGCCATTAGAAAAAGTTTAATGGAAAAAAAACAGAATGTGTTCTCTCACCACAGTGAAATCAAACTAAAAAATCAGCTACAGAAAGTTATTTAAAAAGTCACCAAATTTTGGAAATTAAAGAACACATTTCTAAATATTGTTCAAAGAGGAAGTCTCAAAAAATAAAACAAAATACACTGAACAAAATGAAATGAAAAAATTACATATCAAACTTTGTGGGAGGCAGGTAAGACAGTGCTGATATAAAAACTGATACCACTAAATGCTTACATTACAAAACAGGGAAACTCTAAAGTTAATAATCGAGCTTCCATTTAAGAAATTAGAAAAACAAGAGTAAAATGAAGTCCAAATAAGCAGCAAGGACATTAAACTGCATTCATTATAAAATTCCCTAAGAAAAATAGGACCAGAGAAATTCCTCATCTTCATAAAAAACATTTCTAAAAAACATAAACGTTCCGGATCAGATGGAGCATAGGTATATGCTGGGCTTACCTTCTCTTACGACCATATCAAAATTACAACTATAATAACCACAAAGAAGCATCAATGAAAATCACCTAAAATCTTGCTGAACCAAAGCCCTACAACTAAGGACATGCAGAAGAAGACACCTCGAGACTGGGAGGAGCAGAGATACAGCACAGGTTGGTCCCACACCAACGTGTGACCATTAAAAACTGGGAGGGAATCTCGGCTGTGGAGGTCCGCCACAGAGGGGTAAGAGGTCCTAGGCCCACCCCAACCCAGGGTTCCAGGGTAGGGAGAGAAGTCCCCATAATTCATGGTTGTGAACACCAGGACACTGTGACTGGGTGAGATAGAGGGCAACTAGAGTCCTAGCCACTCAAGTGCCTTCTAGGACTCACTCACAAACAGAATCACTGGCCCTGAGCTCCAGTGCTGGGACACCAGCTGCAAAGGCTACAAGGACATACGGTGAGGAAAAGTTGTATGTCTTGGAACGAGGGCTGCAGAGGCAATTTTCTCCTGGACAGAGGAACTGGCAGAAGCCATAGATTTAGCTGAGCCCCCCACTTCCCTGCGTGTAGATATAGGTACCCACCACATCTGAGTGTCTATGAAGCTGGCTAATGCCATTGTTTGTCATGCCCCGGTGACTTGAGAACCAGCCCTGCACAACTTTCAGGCACATCCAAGCCGTTTCCAGTGGCTTTTTCATGCAGACCACCTGCCTTAGCTCATGCTGCAGACTCTGCAAGGGTGTCTCAAAGGTTCACGGAACCCAGACAAGTAGCACCTGGCATGAGCATATCCTGTACCTCTGGTAGAGCAGCCCTAAGCCAGGCACTAGTGGCAACCAGCCTTGGTATGCAGCTTGGCCCCTCAAAGCATTTCCAAGGACGGCACAGGCAGCAGCCATCTTTGCATTTCTTTTTCGGTCCTGCCAGGTGGCCCCAGGTGGGACAACGCTGCTGCTGAACTTGACCAGCAGTGGATCCCCTCCAAGGTGGTCCTGGAGCTGGCACCCCCAGTGGCCATCTTTGAAACAAGCTGAAGTATCACCCAGATGCCTCAAAGTACGGCACACCCAAGGGGCGGATTCGGCAGACACCAAAGCCCTGCTGAGGCAGATTCTGCTCTGTAGGATCAGCTCCTGCACCACAACTGCTCCACTATGGTCATGGCCAGTCCTCACAACCAAAGAGCCTGAGGGTCAGTCCCTCTCACTGACCTGCAAATAGAAACCAAGGTCAGCTACAAGAGGAGGGCACACACAACCCACACAATGGCACTACTGGAGTGCGTGGCTCAGATGACCAGAAAGACTGCGTCGCTGAACCCCACAGCTCACCTACAACACAAGGACACTCACACTAATATCCGGAGACATAGCAGCACTCCCTCGTACATAGAAACAAACATAGACAGGCAGCCCAAATGAGGAGACGAAGAACTACGTCCCAAATAAAAGAACAGAACAAAAATCCAGCAAAAGAACTAACAACAAAATAAAGACTACCAATCTACCCGACTCAGAGTTCCAAATACTGGTAATCAAAATGCTCAGTGACCTCAGGGAGACCTTCCACAATGAGATAGGAAACATAAAAATGGAGATAGACAAGATGAAAAAGAACCAGTCAGAAATAAAGAATACAATAATGGAAATAAGAATACATTAAAGGGAATCACCAATGGATTAGATAAAGAAGAGGATTGATGTAGAACCAGCAATGTAGAAGACAAGGGAGCAGAAAACACTCAATAAGAACAGCAAAAAGAAAAAAGAATCAAAATAATTGAGGAGAGTTTAAGGGACCTCATGGACAACATCAAGCGTACCAACATTTGCATTATAGGGATACCAGAAGGAAAAGAGAGCAATCAATTGAAAACCTACTTGAAGAAATAATCACACAGAATTACGCCAACCTGAAAAATAAAATAGATATGTGAGTCCATAAGCACATACAATCCCAAACCAGATGAACCCAACTAGGCTGACACCAAGACACATCATAATTAAAATGCCAAATCTTAAGGACAAAGAGAGAATCTGAAAGGCAGCAAGAGGAAAGTAGTTACTTACCTACAAGGGAACCCCTGTAAGACTATCAGCTGATTTATTAACAGAAACTTTGCAGACCAGAATGGATTGGCAGGAAATATTTAAAGTGATGAAAATCAAGGATGCACAACCAAGACTACCCTACCCAGAAAAGATATCATTTAGAATCAACGGATAGATAAAGAGCTTCCCAGACAACAATAAGCTAAAGGAATTCATCATCACCAAACCAGTATTACAAGTAATCTTAGAGGGACTTCCTTAAGACAAAAAATGAAATCAAAAGTATGCATAGTAAAGTGGCAATAATTACATAACTATCACCAGTTACTTTCAATGTAAATGGAATCAATGCTCCAATCAAAACACAGGGGGAATAAATGGATAAGAAAACAAAACCCCTACATATGCTGCCTACAACAGACGCACTTCACATCAAAAGACATACACAGAATGAAAGGGATGGAAAAAGATATTTCATAAAAATGGAAACAAAAAAACAACAAAGAGCTGGGTAGCAATACTCATACAAAATAGATTTTAAAACAAAGACTATAACAGGAGACAAAGAAGGACTTACTCATAGATACAGAGAACATGTCCATGGTTGCCAGATGGAAGGGGGTTAGGGATGCGTGAGGGGACAGGATTCACAAGTACAAATTGGTTGTTACATAAGAGTCATGAAGATGTAGGATACAGGATAATTAACATACAGAATAATATTGTAATAACTAAATATGGTGTCAGATGGATACTAGATCTATCCGGGTTAGATATGGGGTGGGGATTGCTTGAAGGATGGAAAAAGTGAAGGAATCCAGAAATACAAACTGGTACTTACAAAATAGTTACGGGGATGTAAAGTGTAGGAAATATATTCTATAATATGGTAAGAACTCTATACAGTGCCAGGTGGTACTAATCAGGGGGATCACTTCCTACATTACATAAATGTCTAACCACTATGCGGTATACTTAAAACTAATAGAAAATAATATTGAATTCCAACTCTAATTGAAAAATTCATAAAGGGGGGAAACATCAATAATATTGTGATACCATGGTACAGTGTCAGATGGTGGCTGGACATCTCATAGTGACCACTTCTTTAGCATAGGGAATATAATCAATAATGTGGTAATAACTCTGTATAGGGCTAGGTGAGTACTGTTCAATAAGTGTCGTAAGTGTCATGTACACCTGAAACTAAAATAATATTGTATGCTAGCTATATTTTTATAAAATCCTTAAAAATATATATATAGTTAACATCATATTTAACAGTGAAAGGAAACGCTTTCCTTCTAACAGTGAGAACAAGGCAGAGACAACAGTGTCTATTATCACCACTCTTATTCAACATAGCAATCTTAAAGACATTATGCTAAGTAAAATAAGGCAGATACAGAAAAATAAATAGTGAATAAGTCCACTTATATTTACCTAGAATACTCAAATTCACACAGACAGCAAGTATAGCAGAGGTTAATGAAGGGGGAGAATGAGTGGGGAGTGAGTGTGAAATGGGTAGCTTCACTTAGAAAGAAGAAAAAGTTCTGCAGATAAATAGTGGTGAGGATAGCTCAACGATGTGACTATATTAAATGCAACAGAACTCTATACATAAAAATGGGTATAATGGTAAATTTAGGTTATGTATATTTTACCAAAATAAAAAAAATAAAGAAAAAAAATGAGTAACCCAAATTGTATTATGTATTAAAAAAAAAAGAAAATTAAGTCTTAATGAAAACCTTCCCAGAAAGAAAACTCCAGGGACAGAACAACTTAGTGCTAGAGTAGGTATACCTCAGTGATAGAGAATGTGACTGCATAATGCTTTAATGGTAAATTCTACTCAATATTTAAGGAAGAAATAATATCAATTCTATTCAATCTCATCCAGTAAATACTACAAATAGTTGAACTCACTTTATAAGTATTACCATATCAAGTCCTTGAGACACTACATCTACAAATATCCTTTTAATATATAGCTGAAAAAATCATTAAAATGATAGTGAACCAAATACAGGAATACAAATCAGTAATACAGTATGAACTACTGGACTTCACCCCAGGAATTCAAGGTTGGTTGAACATTCAAAAATCACTATAATTCACAAAATTAATTGAAAAAGAAAAATCATGGGACTATCTCAATAAATAAAGAATATCTTACAAATTTAATGATGATGATTATCAATGAAGAAAAACAAAAAACCTTTCAGGAGACTAGAGAACTTCCTCAAATGGATAAAGGGGAGCTTTAAAAACAATTAAGTTAGTTAATTAATTATGTCATGGTGAAGTGCAAATGCTTTCCGTAGATGTTTAGAAAAAAGGCATGAATATCTTCTCTAACCACTTGTATCCAATGCTTTATGGCCCCAGGCAGTAACTACACAAAAAGAAATGAAAGGCATACAGGTTAAAAATGAAGAAATAGCATATCTTTTATTCACAGATAACATAATTGTGCACATAAAACATCTTTAGGAATCTCCAAAAGAACTGCTATAATAAATAAGAATCACAAAGTTACAAAACACAATGAACGTAAATAAATCTATTGGATTTCTATACACTTCCAACAAACAATTGGAAATTGAAGTTGTAAATTATATACCATTTATAGCATCATTAATTTCATAAAATACACCTAACAAAATATGTGTAAAACATACACACTGAAAGCTACAAATCAATGCCATCAAAAAAGTAAAGACCTAAATAAAAGGTAGAGATATACTATTACTTTAATGGATCAGAAGATTCAACATTATTAAGATATAAATCCTCAGAGCATTCAAAAGAGTGAAGACTATTCAATCAGAATTGCAAGCAAACCTCTTAAAGAAATTGACTAGAAATTCTAAAAATTACATGGAAATGACATAGAATGTGTAAGAATCAAAATAATTTTCAAACGAAAAACATATATGGAGAACAAAATCATTCTTACTTGAAAAATTTCCACAAAGATACATAATCAAGAAGGTGCATTACATAATCAAGAACGATTGAACAGAATAGAGTCCAGGTATAGAACTACAGATATATGGTCAATTTGTTTTTGAAAAAGAAGCCAAGGCAGTTCACTGGGAAAATATTAATCTTTCCAGCAAACTGTCAATATAACTAGACAAATATGGAAAAAGTGAACCCAAACTCTTATTTCACAGCACATAAAAAAATCCACTAGTAGTGAATCGTAAACCTACATGTAAAACTATAAAAATTCTTCAAGAAAACACAGGAGGAAATTTTAGTGACCTTGGATTAGGGATAAATTTCTTTAAAAAGACACAAAAACCATGAAATATAAAAGAAAATCCAACAATACCTTAAAAAAAAACTAAAAGAATTCTACTCTTCCAAGACACCGTTAAGAAAATAAATAGCAAGCTACAGATAGGCAGAAAACTTAGCAAAATATTTATCTAATCATGGCCTTGTTTCTAGACTATATTAAGAACTCTGGCAACTCAAATAACTCTTTAAAAAAAACAATATGAAAAAATAGAATAGACTTCAACAAACAAATCTGTGTATGGCCAAAAAGGACATGAAAATATAATATAGTCAACATCATTAGGAAAATACAAATTAAAACTCAGTTAGTTATAAGACATCCACTCGAATCTGGAAAAAACAAAGTAATGGCCACCATGTGAGCACACAGTGAGAAGCTGGTAGCCTACAATCAGAAGTGGGTCTCCACCAGACATGAAGTCTACTAGGGCCATGACCCTGGAATTCCAGCCTCCCTACAGTAAGAAATACATGTTTGTTATTTATTAAAAACAAAACCAAAAAACCATAATGACCTCCAATCCCACACGTAGGTGAGGATGTAGAGCAACCATAACTATCAGACACTGCTAACAGGCATGCAAACCAGCACAGCCTCTTTGGAAACATCGGGCAGGATCCTATAAAGTGACCATAAGAACAATAATACCATACCGCTGAATATTTACACAAGAGAAATGAAAACAAATACTTACACAAAACTTGTACTTAAGTGGACATTGCAGCTCTATTCCTAACAGTACAAATAAGGAAAACCCTACGTGTCTATCAAGTGGTATTAGGATTACAAATTGTAGTACATGCATTCCAAGAAATGCTACTTAGGAATAAAAAGAATGGTGAGATACACAAAAGCATGCATGAATCTCAAAAGCTAAGTGAAACAAAGAAATGGAAAGAAATTTTGTGTTCATAAATTGTAAGAATCAACAAACGTACAATGGGCATACTACCCAAAGCAATATACAGACTTAATGTAATATCCACCAAAATCCCAATGGCATTTTTTTAAAGAACTACAACAAAAACATCAACAGAGTTGTATGGAACCACCAAAGAGACTGATTAGCCAAAGCAATCCTGAGGGGAAAAAACAAAGCCAGACGGATCACACCCAGTGACTTCAGATTATACTAAAAAGAGACGATAATCAAAATAGTATGTTATTGGTAGAAAAACAGACCCACAGACCAATGGAACAGAAATGAGAGCCGAGAAATAAACCCACATATATATGGGAAAATAGTTTTCAACAAAGGCGACAAAATCATACAAAGGAGCAAAGAAACCCTATTTAATAAATGGTGCTGGGAGAACTGGAAAGCCACATGAAAAGAATGAAAGTAGATTGCGATTTGTCGCCATATACCAAAATTCATGCTAAGCAAAGTAAGTTAGACAGAAAATGTTGAGAACCAAATGATTTCACTCACATGTGGTATATAAAACTGAAAGCAAAAAACAAACAAGACAAACAAACAAAAGTCATAGACAACAGTATGGTGGTCACCAGAGGGAAAGGTAGATAAGAAAAGGGTAAATGGGGATCAAATATATGGTGACAGGAAGAGATTT